>NC_045447.1:107233095-107288183 GCF_002776525.5 Piliocolobus tephrosceles | reverse complement strand
TTAGGTATATCTCCTAATGCTCTCCCTCCCCCCTCCCCCCACCCCACAACAGGCCCCGGTGTGTGATGTTCCCCTTCCTGTGTCCAAGTGTTCTCATTGTTCAATTCCCACCTATGAGTGAGAACATGCGGTGTTTGGTTTTCCGTCCTTGCGATAGTTTGCTCAGAATGATGGTTTCTAGCTTCATCCATGTCCCTACAAAGGACATGAACTCATCCTTTTTTATGGCTGCATAGTATTCCATGGTGCATATGTGCCACATTTTCTTAATCCAGTCTATTATTGATGGATATTTGGGTTGGTTCCAAGTCTTTGCTATTGTGAATAGTGCCGCAATAAACATACGTGTGCATGTGTCTTTAGAGCAGCGTGATTTATAATCCTTTGGGTATATCCCCAGTCATGGGATGGCTCTATTCTGGAGACAGGGTCTTTAAAGAGGTGACTACACTTACAGGAAGTCCCTGGCGTAGGGCCTAACCCAGCACACCAAGGCCTGAGGTGCTTTGTGCTGGCAGCTCCAGGAAACGGATCTCCACTCTCCCTCAATCCCTCCCCACCGCTCTGTCTTAGAGAAGGTCACCTTGAGACTTTCAGCCTCAGACACCCTGAGTCAGATGCACCTTCAGTCCCATCGTGCCCAAGGCAATGTGATGGGTTGCAAGAATTTAGGAGACATTTTTCCCTCAAAGGCCTTTTCAGCTCATCATCTATATTTGGAGTTGAGAAGTAGCTGTTTGGTTCTTTAACCTCCGGCGGGTTTCTGGACCCTCTCCTCCTTTCCTGTTCTGCTTGCAATCTGACGAGTTTCTCTCCTCAGCGCCTGTCTGTCCTGTCATCTTTGGACAGTTGCAGCCAATGGCAGCCTGCACCCCCACCCCTGATGTCTGCTCCTCCCATCTCTTCTCTCAAAGCCACATGGTCACTAGGTAAGTTCTAATGGCCATGTGGGTCTTCATCCCTCCAGCCTCTGACATGGAATGCACCTCACTTTGTGTGCAAACACTGTACCAGGGCTGGTTTTTGTTGCCACCCTATTTCTGGTGCCAAGTCAGTCCTTGGACACAGAAACAAACAACCTCATTTTCAGACTTGGCACCACAAAGGCTTATTTCCGATGCAGTGGTCAGTTGGGGAATTGCTCCTCATGCAGCCCCTTGGGGCCCCAGGCTCAGGCAACTCCACATTCTGTAGCTACACCACATGCCCCTTGGCTCAGAGGAAGAAATAGCTGAAGACGTAGTCTGGCCCCTGCCTGACCCAGCCTGGAAGTGACACCCATCACTGCTGCCCATGGCCATTGTTCCATGGCCCGCCTGAGGCCAAGGAGGCTGGGGACTTGGTGGCACTCAAGCCATTTTCTGTAGAAAACCAGAGATGTTCCCAGGGCACAGAGGACTTGGAGACACTGGGTTAGCTTCCATCCCCTTCAGCACCTATCCAGTGTGGACTAGGACCCGGGCTGCCCTTCACCTCCACTCGTGCACAGCTCACCTTGAGGGCCCTGGGCATTGCACTCTGCTGTCTGGGACCTCAGTTCTGAATCCTGTTCAGAACAAAGTAGAAAGTAAAGGCCCCCAAAGGCTTTGTTTTCTGAGGCTGCAACTGCCTACCAGCCACTGAATTCGCTAGGCTCCTGCCTGAGACCCAGAGGCAAGGTGCCTCCTGAGGGGTGGAAAAGGCCAGCTGGGGCGGGGCGGTGGCTCTGCGGGGCCTCAGGCCTTTGAGCCTCCTCTCCCTTGGCCTTGGCGCTTTCTTGGGGTGGGACCATGCATTCCTCCCGCCAGTTCCCACCTGTGGGACTATGATCCCATTCTGCATAGCAGAGCCCATTGCTGATATTGGCTCACTTGCCCTCACAGTGCGGGTGCCTGGCCTGCTGAGGCTGGTGCCAGAGGCATCCCTAGGACACTACGATAGATGAGGCCTGTGGAGAGGTTGAGGGGCGGACCCAAGTCTCACGGTTCACCCTGCAGGCCCTGCCTGATGATTGACCCCCTCTGCTGGGAGGAGCTGTGGCCCAGAGTTGGGGCGGGAGGCACCTGGGCCCACCTCCCAGGGCCTCTCTCCAGCTGCCTCCACCTGCACCTGTGTTGTTCCAGGCCTTGTGCTGGTTCTGTACTACCAGAGCCCTCAGATTGTGGAGGGACAGGGCCACTAACAGTCGTGGGCGCCATGAGAAGTGTGGGGGCTTCTGACCAGAGAACGAGCAGGAGGGGTCCTGCAAAGGGTAGTGGGGGAGAATCCGGGGAAAGGAGCAGCGTGGGTAGCGTGATTCCTGGCAGAGGGACCCCAGCACCTCGGTTGACGGCTCCTCCCAGCCCAGGCCCTGACGCTGCCTCCATCAACCCCTCAAGGGCTACTAGGGACACCTGGTGCCCCTGGCGCAGGGCCACTAGGTGGCACCTGCTGTGGCCCAGCACTCCCTCTCAGGAGGTGAGACCCGCCTCATCCTCTCAGGAACCAGTGGGATCTGGGGTTCCTTCGCCTCCTGCTTCCAGCAGGACTGCTGCCCCCCCCCCCCGCCCCCCCCCCCCAAAGAATCACATCGAGACTCACCCTCCACCCGCTCTGGGCACCTGGCTCTCACGGCCTCACCTGACCAGGGTAGGGCCTTCAGCCAGGTCTTCTCCCACCTGCAGAGGAGAGGTGCTCCCATCCCCTTGGTCTCCTCCAGGCTGCGGAAACAGCCCATTACTCCCAGTGCCGATAATGGCCTCTCAATTGAATTAAGAGAGTTCATGGGAAGCCCAGGCATGAAATACATTTCCGTAAAAGTCCAAATTTGGGACAGTGGCGGGGAGCAGCGTAGGGAGGGGACTTCGGGTCCACCAAAGAAAATACCCCCGTGCATTTGTTTCCAATTCCCTTCCAGCACCGTCGCTCCCTCCCTACTCACCCAGGGACCTTGGGCGGTGGGCCAGATGCTGCGTTTGTAATTCTCTCTCATTAATGGGTAATTTCCCCTCCTGTGAATGGAGGAGAGAGGCAGCCCCTGGGGAGGCAGAGGCAGCACAGGGCCCTCGGGCCTGAGGCTTCAAGGGGCAAGTGGGCGCGGCCTGAGCACCCAGGCATCTGCAGCCACCAGCACCTCTCAGGGCTCTTCTCAGGTGGCTCATGGCCCCCACCAGGCTGGCATTCTGATTCCCATGGACAGATGGGGAAACCGAGGCCCTAGCAAGCTGTGGCTTATCCAGCTCACCCAGCAAATGAGTGCTCCATGCTGCAATAATGCCATGAAATGGCATGAGCACACGGAGAGGGGACAGGAGCCCAGGAAAGACACATAATGACCAGATTTCCAAAATATGGGCCATAAAGTTGAAAATCATCCTGTGGGTGTGGGGTAGAGGATGGGGGAAGGCGGCGGTGCCCTGAGCTCAGACAGGCCTGGGTGGGGATCCTGGGCCATCTCTGGGGGCTTTGGCAGCTGGCCTTCCCAAGGCGAGCTTCAGTTTCTCCATCTGCACATGGAGGATCTGTGTCTTGCCTGGGCGAACCGGCCCATCTCAGAGGCCCGGGCCAACTCTGGAAGGTAAGATTTTAGATTCTGAAACCTCTTTCCCTACCCACTCTTTTATCATTCTTGAACCCTGTTCCCTGCTTTGCAAACTATTACTTTCAAAAACATCTAGGAAATGGCCATGAATAGCTCAGATGCAGCCCCCTGGTGGGTGTTGATCTGACATTAAAAAGCCAGGGTCTGAGACTGATGTAACTGTCCCCAAGGTGGAAGCAGGCAGAGAGGTGAGGGGAGCCCCGCAGGGAGAGGCAGGAAGGGGGCAGGGTTCTCAGCCTGTTGGTTCCTGCTGAGACCGCTCTGGGACCAGGTTGAGGCTGGGCCCTTCCTCCTGTCTCAGCGGGAGCAGTCAATCCACCTGACGGGTGAGAGTACCTGCCAGGCTGCACACCTTGGCAAAGCTGACTCAGCTGCCCAGCACCAGCCCTGGCCCCATGTGGTTGCACAGGGCAGAGCCAGGTCAGACCCCAGACCCAGGGCAGACCCAATTTAGAAACCACGTGGGTGCTGTGGACCTCCTGAGCAGAAACCAGTGCTCCCTTGCAGTTTCACCAGCGCGGCCCCAGGTCCCTCCGCACGTGGAAATGTCTCACAGGGGGTCTGTGCCTTGCTTGCGTGAACCAGTCCATCCCAGAGGCTCCTGCTCACTTTGGAAGGCAAGGTCCCAGCCTGACTGCATGGGAGACCTACCCAGGAAGCTCTTCAAACCCAGGCCCAGCCCAACTCAACTCAGCTGCCAAGGTGGCCCAGGAGGCACCTGGGCTCAGAGCCTAAACGGGGGATCCCCTGGCAGAGCAGCTCGAGGCAGCACTGGGCAGGTGGGATAGGCCAGGGCCAGGGCACCTGGGGACACTTTGAGATCAACTGGGATGCCCCCACGGTAAAGGGGAAAATGCCAGCCAGCACCGCTGAGGCCCAGGGTGTGCTGAGAGCGGGCTCCTCCCCTTCCAGTGCTGATGGATGTGGTGTGACTAAAGGGCACAGTCTGAGGCTAATAGAAAGCAAACAGCTCGCTGCACGCGGAAGAGCCTGGACATACACGATATTTTCTCAGGAGCTCACGGTGCAGGCAGGAGAGGCTTGACTGAGGCTGGGGCCGTGTCAATCACTCCCCGGCTGTTTGTCTAACCTCGCCAAGTGTGTTTTCTCCTTATTAGCAGAACACAGATAGGGAAGCAGATCTGCCCGCAGATGCGCAGCTGCAGGAATGCGTCCTCCCAGCAGAGCGGGAGGGAGGTGGGAGGGGCTGCTCTGGAGACCCTGAGGGGGCCTTGGGAAGCCAGGCTCCTCTCTGCTGAGCCCTCACCTGTGCCAGGCTCTGGGAAGGGTGTTTACGGATGTTCTGTCTGAATCCTCGAAAACCCCCAGGTGGCTGTAACTCCAACCGTTTTCCAAGCCTGAAGCTGAGGCTGGGTGGTGAGATGGCCCACTCAGAACCACCCAGTGAGCAAGGGATGGGGGTGCCGTGGTTTGAACTCCCCTGCTTCTGCTTCTTAACCCATCTCAGTGCCTGCCCTAGTGCCTCTGGGCTGAGCCCGGCCTGGGTCACCCCTGGTGAGTCTGGCTGCCTCCCAAAATATCCCTGGGCCTTCATTTCTCCTCATCTTGTGCTAGATCAGGGGCCAGCAAACTTTTTCTGTAAATGGCCAAATAAAAACTATTTAGGCTTTGCAGTTCACAGAGGCTCTGTCAGTCACTCAGTTCTGCTTTGACAGAGTAAAGGCAGCCATAGGTGATATGTAATAAAATGGGTATGGCTATGTCCCAACAAAACTTTATTTACAAAAACAGGAAGCAGGCCAGATTTGTCAACTCCTGTGCTAGATTGATTGCAAAAAAATGGTGCCAACTCTTTAGACCTCTGTTTCAACTGGATCTGCTATAACAAATTATCATTGGCTGGATGGTTTAAGCAATAGACATTCACTTCTCAATGTTCTGAAGGCTGAAAGTTCAAGATCAAGGTGCTGGCAGATCCAGTATCTGGTGAGGGCTCTTTTCCTGGTGTGCTGACAACCTTCCTCTCATTGTATCTTCACATGGCTGAGTGCCAAGAGGAGGCAAGTTTTTGGTGTCTCTTCCAACAAGGACACTAATCCCATTACAAGGGCTCTCTTATGGAAACACCAGGGGTTCAGTCTAGGTCCTGCTTCTCTCAGAAAGCCAATCACTGAGACAGCAAGTATTGCCAAGGAAGAAGGCTTTAATGGGGTGCTGCAGCTGGGCAGGTGGGAGCTCTGTCTCAAATCCTTCTCCCTGCCCAGCTAAAATTAGAGTTTCATACAGCAGGGAAGAAATGTAACAACACATAAAAAACCGGGAACTAGGGAGGGATAAGGAAGCAATTATGATGAATGAAGGACCTGGTGTCTCATTGTATGGATGAGTTTCAGTTCTTTGTTACTTTTTTTTTTGAAAGGCCTGAGAGTTCTTCCCTGAGGAAGGAACTCAGATAAAACAAATGTAAGTTTCAAGCTTTAAGACCGGAAGGGTCAATTCCTGTGTGTGTGGGTGTGTATGTGTGTGTGTGTGTATACTGCCTCTCTCTATATATATATACACACACACACACACACACATATATATACTGTCTATATGACTATTGGTTCAGTTTCAGCTCCACCTCCAATGACTTAAGTATCTAATACCATCCCATTGGGGATTAGGATTTCAACATTTGAATCTGGGGGGACACGAACATTCAGTTCCTAGCAGCCTTCCTGTGTCCAACCCTCTGCAATCTGACTTTCAGTTCCTCCCAAGAAGAGGTCAAGTTGATCCCCTGCTCTGTGAATCCCAGCTGGCCTCTTGACTTTTGTGGTGACAGAACACAGCAGAGCTAGAAGTTGCTGGTTCCAAGCCTGAGCCTCAGGAGACAGGCACACATCCCTCCTCTGTTTGGGTACCTTGACACAAGGTGCAGACAAGCCTGGACCAGCCAGTTGGAGGATGAGAGTCACGTGGAACAGAGGGGAGCCACACTAACTAAAGCCATCATGACCCAGCCTCCCACCAACCAGCTATGGGATATGTGAGAGGCCAGCCAAAATGAGCTGGGTGGGCAGCAATTTCCTCCAACGCCTGAGTCAGCCCAGCCCAGCCCAGCCCATCCCAAACCAACTACCCAGCTGTGGGCATAGCTAAGAGCAATGATGAATGCTTCCTGGATTTTGAGGTGGTTTGTTATGCTGCAGTAGCTCACTGTTACCTGTGCCAGTTCATGTCCCTCACCATGGCCAGATTCGCACCCTGATTCAGAGATCCGATCAAGTTCCCCCTCAGCTCAGGGATCTTCCAGGGCTCCCTCTTCATCACCTCCAGCATAAAGTTCAAACTCCTTTAACCTGACACTCAAGACCTCTCCCAGTCTGGCACCTGTCAGCCACAGTGACCCACAGGGAGGTCTGCAGGACTCAGAAGCCTCCTCTGGCTCCACCCCACAGAAGCCCAGAGTCAGGTCAGGAAGCTAGGAAGGAGCTGGTACCTTCCAAGTGTAAAGTCCAGAGTTAGCTTTGCAGCTGGGATGTGCCATTGTGTGCTCTTAACCAGGCCTTTTTTCCCCTGTGTTCTGATGCTTTGACATCTGACTCTTGCTGACCCTGGAGGAACTGCCCCTACCTGGGCTAGCCAATTCCTGTGATCACACCCTTCCAATGCAGACCAGTCCACCCAGAGCCCACACCCACCACCTCCTCTCTGGGGCCCTTGCACTCTGGGCCACCATCCCCCTGCCCTCACCCCAGGGCAGGTACCGGAGAGCCAGGGACATTCCCTGTACCCCAGAGCCCACTGAAATGATTCAAACCAGCCAATCCTCAGCCTGCTTACCTGGACTCACCCATTTCTTCCAGCGGAAACCCCAATGAAGACTCGAGCCCATGCTTCCCCTGCACTCCCTCTGCCTCCTGACCAAATTGGTGCTTCTCCGTGTGGCCCTGCACAGCCTGCCCTGCCTCCTGTTTCCAGGGATCTGTATGAAAACTTCCTCATGACAGTCATCGCCATGTTTGCGTGTCTCATCACACCTGATGTTTCACTGGGCAAGTTCACTTCCACAGAGCTGCAGTCACTCCTAAGGCTGAGCCCACCTGACCACGATCCTGCTTTGTCTCTGATCACAGCTGCAGTTCCTCGCCATGCGACTCTGGACAAATCCCTTCTCCTCTCAGAGACCCCATTTCCTTATCAGTAAGATGGACATAGAAACAGCATTAGCAATTATATCATTTAAGGCAATGCCAAAACAGAGAAATCTTGAGACCTCAATGACTTAACACAACAGAAGTTGGTTTCTCACTCATATATGGTCTAGGATGAACACTACTGATTGTTGGCTGTGGGGGAAAGTGAGTGAGGGGCCTCTGCTCTCTCAGTCATCCCAAGGTCAAGGTTGACAGGCCTCCTGCATCTCTAACCCACAGCTTCCCAGGTGCCCCCAGGGGACCAGCATTAAGAATCTTGTGGAAGGATCTGGAAGCAGCATGAGTCTTCTCCCTGTACATCCTGCTGGCCAGACTCAGTCACACAACACAACCTAGTGACAGGGAAGATTGGGAGATGCCATTTGGCAGTATGCCAGGAAGAGGAGTAAGCAGGTTTGATGCTGAGCTTGCAGACTCTGCCACAAAAGTCATTGTAGTGACAGTAGAAAAGGCCACAAGGTCAAACCTTTTAAAATGGGACCAACATTTTCTGGTATGTGTAAAAAAAATGACTCTGCCTTAAAAAATGAAATGGAAAATTCTGAGCACAAGTTCATTCTGTCCTTTATTTAATAAATTTAGGTTAAATTTAAAATGTTGTATTAGAACTCTTTCCCTTTTTAATGCGAAATAATATTCCATTGTACAGAGATGCTGCATTTTGCGTATCCATTCATCTGTTGAGGGATACTGGGTTTTCTCCACTTGCATAGAATGAACATTCTATACAAGTCTGTGACTCCCTGTTTGCAGTTTCTTTGGGTATACACCTAGAAGTAGAATTGGTGGATCATATGGTAACTTTAGGCTTAGCTTTTTGAGAAACTGCCAACTGTTTTCTATAATGGCTGCACTATTTTACATTTCTACCAGGAATGTTTGAGGATTCCAATTTCTCTACATCCTTGACAATTATTTTTTGATAATAGCCACCCTAGCAAGTGTAAGTAATGTTATTTATTTATTTATTTTTTGAGACAGAGTCACGCTTTGTTGCTAGGTTGGAGTGCAGTGGCAGGGTCTCAGCACACTGCAACCTCTGCCCTCCAGGTTCAAGCGATTCTCCTGCCTCAGCCTCCCGGGTATCTGGGACTATAGGTGCACACCACCACACCCAGCTAATTTTTGTACTTTTAGTAGAGACGGGGTTTCACCATGCTGGCCAGGATGGTCTTGATCTCCTGACAGCGTGATCCACCCACTTCGGCCTCCTAAAGTGTTGGGATTATAGGCGTGAGCCACTGCGCCCGGCCAAGTAATGTTATTTTTAAAAATTGAAGTCTATAGTTTCTGTAGATTTCCTTACTTTGTCCCTAATGTTTCTGTTCCAGAACCCCATCCAGGATCCCACATTCAGTCATCATCTCTTCTGTATTAGTCAGCTCTCGCACTGCTATAAAGAAATACCAAGACTGGGTACTTTATCAAGGGAAGAGGTTTAATTGGCTTATGGTTCTGCAGGCTGTACAGGAAGCATGGCTAGAGAGCCCTCCGGACATTTACAATCACAGTGGAAGAAGAGCTGGTACGTCTTTATATGGCCAGAGCAGGAGGAAGAGAGAGGGGAAAGGCACTACCACTTTAAACAACCAGATCTCATGGCAACTCTATCACAAGAGAACAGCACTAGGGGGAAGGTGCTAAACCATTAGAAACCACCCCCAAGACCCAATCCCCTCCCACCAGGCCCTGACTCCAACATTGGGGGTTACAATTTGACACAAGATTTGGGTGGGGACACAGACCCAAACCATTTTATCTCCTTAGGCCCCTCTTCGCTGTGACTGTTCCTTAGATTTTCCTTATTTTTGATGACCATGATGATTTTGGGGAAATACCTGGTCAGGTATCTTGTAGGATACCCCACTGTTGGGATTTGCCTGATTTTTTCATGATAAGGTTCAGATTATGGGTTTTGGGGATGAAAGCCCTAGAGGTAAAATACAATTCTTTTTTTTTTTTTTTTTTTGAGACGGAGTCTCGCTCTGTCGCCCAGGCTGGAGTGCAGTGGCCGGATCTCAGCTCACTGCAAGCTCCGCCTCCCGGGTTCCCGCCATTCTCCTGCCTCAGCCTCCGGAGTAGCTGGGACTACAGGCGCCTGCCACCTCGCCCGGCTAGTTTTTTGTATTTTTTAGTAGAGACGGGGTTTCACCGTGTTAGCCAGGATGGTCTCGATCTCCTGACCTCGTGATCCACCCGCCTCGGCCTCCCAAAGTGCTGGGATTACAGGCTTGAGCCACCGCGCCCGGCCGGTAAAATACAATTCTTATTACATCTTATCAAAGGTACACACTATCCACACGACTTCTGACTGTTACTGTTGTCCTTAATCACCTGCCTGAGATAGTGTTTGTAAGATTTGTACATTTGTGAAGTTACTCTTTTTCCTCACTTTCCAATTGCACACTTCGGAAGGAAGTCACCATGTGCAGCCCGCCCCTAAGGCGCGGGACTTACTCTCCACTTCCTTGAGGGTGGAGTATCTACATAATTTATTTGGAATTCACAAGACAGCTATATCTTCTCCACATTTATTCATTTAGTCGTTCATTTATTTGTATCAGCATGGCCTCGTGGATAGTTGTTTTATCCTTTGGATTGTAACCCAATGCTACTTTATTTTCTTGCTCAAATTGTTCCAGCTTTGGCCATTGGAAGCTGTTTCTTTGGCTCCTGTGCATCCTTGACATGTCCCCATCAATGTGTGTGTGTGTTTGTGTGTGTGTGTGTGTGTGTGTGTGTGTGTGTGTGGAGCACTTCCTTATTTTCTGCCACTACAGGATGCTACAGGTCCATCTTGTACATTTCCTGCCCCAGTCCTATGATCAGCTATTTCTCCTGGAAGCCCTAAGTTCGGTTTATTGGAAAATAGTGTTAGAAATAAAGATCTGGGTGCTAGGTGTGCTCGTCAGTATTGGAGTGTTATTTCTTTTAGGTACTCTCAGCTAACAGTGCAAAAAAATACATGTGTTTAGACTAACCTATGTATATACACATATCTCTAAATATTTCTATGTGGAAATATGTATCCGTATCTATATGAAGTTAACATGGGTTCATACTAATGATTCCAACCCTAATCCACCACCACATGGATCACACTAGCCCTCTTCCCTTGCTTGTCTGTAGCGGCCTCTCTAACAGTGAGAAATAGGCTCCCACTATCCACCATCCATTTACTTAATACATTCCAGTATGCATGGACAGAAGATTTGTTAACTTACACCCCTATGGGAAACAATTTTATCAACAAGAGTACATTGCTTATGTGCAGTTCCTTTTGCTTTTAGTCTTTTTTTTTTTTTTTTTCTTTGAGATGGAGTCTTGCTCTGTCGCCACGCTGGAGTGCAGTGGCACAATCTTGGTTCACTGCAACATCTGTCTCCCGGGTTCAAGCAATTCTCCTGCCTCAGCCTCCCGAATAGCTGGGACTACAGGCACATGCCACTATGCCCGGCTAATTTTTTGTATTTTTAGTAGAGACGGGGTTTCACCATGTTGACCAGGATGGTCTCGATCTCTTGACTTTGTGATCTGCCTGCATTGGCTTCCCAAAGTGCTGGGATTAAAGGCGTGAGCCACTGCGCCTGATTCTGCTTTTAGTCTTACAGGCTTCACTCGTTTTCCAAGTTACTCACATCAGCACATTTCCCCCTACCCGCTCAGTGAGTTTGTTTTATGCATTTGTAATACGGTTCAATTTTCTTGTCACATCCGCATTCCACCCTGGGACCTCCAACATCCTAAGAGATTTTTTAAAAACTTTTTACATGTTAAGGTTCACTGTTCATTCTGTAAAGTTCTATGGGTTGTGACCAATGCGTGATGTCTTGTATCCACCATTATAGAATCATACGGGATAATTTTCCTACTCTAAAAATGTTCTATGCTCCACCTACTCATCTTTTCTCTCTCCCCCTGACTGGCAAACACGGACTTTTTACCATCTCTATACTTTTGCCTTTAGCAGAATGTCCTAGAATTTGAATCATACAGTAGGGAAGTCCCATTTTTTCACACCTACTGTCACACTAGTCTGTGCTCCCATTGCCTCTCGCTAGTGCAGTGGTCTCCACACAGGACTCCCTCCTCTGCCCTGGCTTCCTGTGTCTCCTTTCCACATAGCAACCGGTGTCTCCTTAGGCAGAGCCCTCCCACAGCTGTCGCTCCCTGAAGAGGCCTTGCACGATCCAGCCCCTGCCCACCCTCTGATCACATCTCTCAACCCCTCCCACTTGCTCCTGTGCTCTAGGTGTTCTGAGACAGGCCAGGATCCTTCTGCCTCTAAGACTTCACACTGGCTATTCCTTTGGCCTGTTCCCAAAACCCTCAGTGTTCACTGTCTCACCTTCTTCAGATCTTCATCATAGGTTATCTCTTCAGTGAGACTTTTGCTCCACTTCCCTGCTTTGCCTTTCTTTCTAATACTTATCACCATTGAACAAACCATATGTACACACACACAGTTGACCCTTGAACATCATGGGCTTGAACTGTGTGGATCCACCTACATGGAGGATTTTTTCAATAGAATATTTGAAAAGTTTTGGAGATGTGCAACAATTTGAAAAAACTCCCAGACAAGACATGTAGCCTAGAAATATCAAAAAGATGAAGAAAAGTTAGGTATGTTATGAGTACATAAAATATATGTAGATACTAGTCTACTTTTATAAATTACTACCATGAGATAGACACAAATCTATTGTTTAAAAGTTAAAATTGATCAAAACGTACATACGCAAACACAGACTGTACATAGCATCATTTGCAGTTGAGAGAAAGCTAAACAAACATGAAGATACAGTATTAAACTGTAACCCCATAAAATTAACTGTAGCACATGCTGTACTATTTTAATAATTTCACAGCCACCTCCTGTTACTGTTGTGGTGAGCTGAAGTATTGCAGGTATCCACTTAAAATACCATGTGACCCTAATTATCTCAACATGAGCAGTTCACTTGTCTGGTAAATTGAGTATCACAGTAGAAAGTGATCTCTCATGGTTCTCACATATTTTTCATTGCGTTTAGTGCAATACCAGAAATCTTGAGTAGACACCATGGGGCCCACACAAAGTGCCACTAGTGATACTTGGAGGTGCTCCCAAGAAGCAGAGAAAAGCCATGACGTTGCAATAGAAAGTGGAATTGCTTGATATGTACCATAGATTGAGGTCTGCAGCTGCAGGTGATGTCATTTCAGATAGACAATTCGTCTTGTAAACAGATGAGTAAACTTACAGTATCAATAAATATAGTACAGTATTGTAAATGTATTTTCTCTTCCTTATGATTTTCTTAATAACGTTTTCTTTTCTCTAGCTTACTTTAAGAATATAGCATGTAACACACCTAACGTACAAAATATGTATGTTTATGTTATCAATAAGGCTTCCAGTCAACAGGAGGTTATCAGTAGTAAATTTTAGGGGAGTCAAAAGTTATACTCAGATTTTCAACTGTGCAGGGGGTCAGTGGCCCTAATCCCTGCATTGTTCAATGATCAACTAGATATATAATTATATATGCATATAACTATAGAATATATACAGTTTAACAACTTTATTGATACAGAATTCACATAACATATGATTCATTCATATGAAGTGTATACTTCAATGATACATTACCAACTTCAAAAATTGTGGCATATGTATATGTATACATGTATCTATATGTATATATTCTTATGTTGCATTATTCTTATGTATTCTTATGTATTATGTATTATGTGTTATGTATTATTCTTATGTTGTTCATGTATATGTGTATATATATATATAAAACAAAATTTGCCATTTTAACCATTTTTAGTGTTCAATTATGGGATATTAATTAAATTCACAATGTCGTGCAACCATTATTATTATCTATTTCCAAAACTTTTCCATATCCTAAATAAAGTCTTTAACTACTAAACACTAGCTTCCCACTCTCCCCTCACCCCAGCCCGTGGAAACTGCTCATCTATTTTCTGTTTCTATGAATTTCCTTGTGACAGATATTTTACATAAATGCAAGCATGCAATACTTATCCTTTTGTGCCTGGCTTATTTCACTTAGAATAATGTTTGCAAGGTTTATCTGTGTGGTAGCATGTGTCAAAATTTCATTTCTATTTAAGGCTCAATAATTTCCCATTGTATGTATATATCACATTTTACTTATCCATTCATCTGTTGATAAACACTTGGGTTGTTTCTACCCTTTGGCTATTGTGAATAATTTTAAAATAAACATTGGCATACAAGTATCCGGTTGAGTCCTGTTTTCAATTCTTCGGGGTGTGTACTTAAGAGTGGAATTTCTGGGTCACGTGGTAATTCTATGTTTACTTTTGAGGAACTTCCAAACTATTTTTTACAATGGCTGCACCATTTTGCATTATCACTAGCAATGTATGAGGGTTCTAATTTCTCCATGTCCTTGCCAACACTTGTTATTTTCTGTTTTAACTGATTGATTTTAGCCATTCTAGTGAGCTTGAAGAGGTATCTCCTGGTGGTTTTGATGAACATTTCCCTAATGACTAATGATACAGAGTATCCTTCTGTGTACTCATGGGCCATTTGTGTATCTTCTTTGAAGAAATGTTCATTTTGAAATGGATTGTTTTATATTGCTATTGAATTGTAGGAATTCTTTATATGTTCTAGATGTTAAACCATTATCAGATATATGATTTGCAAATATTTTATCTCATTCTGTAGGCTGTCTTTTCACCCTCTTGATAGTGATTTTTGATGTACAAAAGTTTTTGATTTTGTTGAAGTTTAACTTATCCCTTTATCCTTATGTTGTTCATACATTTCGTGTCATACCTAAGAATCCATTGTTCAGTTCAAAGTCACAGCGATTTACACCCTACATTTTTTTCTAAGAGTGTTATAGGTTTAGCTGTCATATGTAAGTCATTGATCCATTTAGAGTTCTTTTTTGTATATGGTGTCAAGTTTGGTCCAATTTTATTATTATTATTATTATTTGCTTGTAAATATCCAGTTGTGTCAATACCATTTGTTGAAGAGATTATTCTTTTCCCAAAAGTGGACTTGGCACTCTTGTCAAAAGTCAACTGGTCACAGATGTATGGGTATATTTTTGTACTTTTAATTCTATTACATTCGTACATACATCTATCCTTATGCCAGTACCTCACTTCTTCTGATTGTGTAAATTTGTAGTAAGTTATGAAATCAGAATGTATGGTTCATTCAAACGGTTCTTCATTTTCAAGATTGTTTTGGCTCTTTGAGATCCCTTGCAATTATATATGAAATAGAAGATTAACTTTTCCATTTCTGCAAAAAGACTTTTGGAATTGTATTAGGGACTGTGTTGAATGTGTAGATCACTTTGGGTAGTATTGACACCTTAATGATATCATGTATTCCTATCCATAAACATGGAAGGTCTTTCTACTTATTTAGATCTTCTTTATTTCAGCAATGTTTTGCAGTTTTCAGTGTCCAAATAAATCTTTTACCTCTTTGGTTAAATTTATTCCTAGGGTTTTACTATTGTAGATGCTATCGTAAATGAAATTTCTCCCTTAATTTACTTTTTGAATTGTTCATCCCCGGTATATAGAAATACAACTAATTTTTGCATGTCAATTTTGTCTTCTGCCACATTGGTGAATTTTTAAGTTAGTTCTAAGAGCTTTCTTGTGGATACTTTGGGGTTTTCTATATGTAAGACCATGTCATCTGATAATAGAAATAGTTTTACTTCTTTATTTCTTTTTTCATATATATGAAAACTATCTTCTACTAACTTTTAACAACAAGTATCTTTTAACTTTCTCTCTATATATATCTATATATAAATATAATGATATATGTCTATATATTTATACATTTGACCTCCAGGGGTTCAAGAGATCCTCCTACCTCAGCCTCCTGAGTAGCTGGGTCCACAGGCATGCACCACAGTGCCCAGCTAATTTTTCTTTCTTTCTTTTTTTTTTAGAGACAGGGTTTCACCATGTTGCCCAGTCTGGTCTTGAACTCCTGAGCTCAAGCAACTCTCCCACCTGGCCTCCCAAAGTGTTCGGGTTACAGGTGTGAGCCACCTCACCCAACCTGACTTCCTTATTTCTATTTGGGTGCCTTTTATTAATTTTTGTCTCTAATTGCTCTGGCTAGAACTTCCAGTACAATGTAGAATAGTGGTGGCAAAAACAGGCATTCTTGTCTTGTTTTTGATGTGATGAGGAACACTTTTAATATTTCATCATTGAATGTGATATTGACACAGGACAGGTAGTCAAGAAAACGACCATGTTCTGGGGATGCAGGGACCATGGTGACTGTCTAATCAACACCATAAACCTCAGCATTTGCACTGTAATTGAGCTAATTCAAGCAAAGCTATCTTCACTAGGGACTGTCCCCTCTAGAGAGCATACGCACTTTGATTTTACCTGTCCTCAAACTAACTGCTCATTATAATAGTAAAAAATCACACCCCTGGGTGGAGATTTCAGATGCTAATGAGGCATGTGATGTATGAACGAGCATGTAGTTACTGTGCATGTGTACCCAGAGGACCGCCTAGAACATGCTTACGAGCAACACCTCTTTCCACATCCTTACGAATATTCATTTAGACTCCCATAAAGGAGGCCGCCCTAGTGCCCGTCTTTGTTGTCTCATCCTTAGGAGCGGCCTGCCCTGAATTCTTCTCACTCGGGGGGGTATTGTCTATTCTGCATCTAACTTTCAAAATATTATTTTTCCTTTGCAATAAATTACTCTATGCTGCACCTCCTTCGCCGTGTGTCTCTTGTTTAAATTATTTTAAACCAAGAAGACAAGAACCGAAGTATTACAATAGCCATCAACAATGTTAGCTATGAGTTTTTCATAAATGCCCTTTATCATGTTGAGGACATTTCCTTTTATTTCTGGTTTTCTGAGAGTTTTTTTTTTTTTTCATGATAGGATGTTGGATTTTGTCAAATGCCTTTTCTGTGTCACTTGGGATGATCATCCTTTGTTCTATTATTTTATTAATTTTAATTTAATTAACTGACTTATTTTTAATTGATAAGTAAAACTGTATATAGTAGACAACATGATGTTTTGACATCTGTATACACTGTGGAATGGCTAAGTCAAGCTATTTAACATACGCTTTCTCTCCCATATTTATCTTTTTTGTGGTGAGAGGACTTAAAATCTCACTTAAATTTTTAAGGATAAAATATATTGTTATTAACTCTAGTTACCATGACGTGCAATAGATCTTTTGAATTTATTCCTCCCATTTAGCCTTCATTATATTAATATGATGTATTACATTGATTGATTTTCTTATGTCAGACCAATATGCATTCCTAAGAGAAGGGTCACTTGGTCATGGGGTATACTCTTTTTTACCCTGCTGTTAGATTCAGTTTGCTATTATTTTGTTCAAGATTTCCATATCTATATTCATAAAGTCTGTAAATTAATTTTCTTGCGATGTCTTTACCTGGCATTGATTTCAGGTAATTGGCCTTGTAGAACGAGTTTGGGAGTTTTCTCTCCTCTTTCCGTTTTTGGAAGGGTTTTAGAAGGATTGGTATTAAGCCTTCTTTAAATGTTTGTTAGAATTCACTAGTGAAGTCATCTGGTTGTGAACTTTTCTTTGTTGGAAGGTCTTTAGTAACTCAATCTCCTCAATAATTAAAGATCTGTTCAGATATTCCATTTCTTCCTGAATCAATTTTGGTAATTTCTGTGTTTCTAGGAATTTGTCCATTTCATCTTGGTTGTCTATTTTTTTGGTGCAAAATTTGTCATCATATTTTCATATAATTCTTTTTATTTTTGTAGAGTCCATAGTAATATCCCAACTTTTATTTTTTATTTTAGTTATATGCATTGACTCTTTTTTTCTTTGTCAGTCTAACTAAAGTTTTGTCAATTTTGTTGAACTTTTCAAAGAACCAACGTACTAGTCTGCGCTGCCATAACAAAATATCTCAGACTGGGTGGCTTAAACAACAGACATTTGTTTTCTCACAGTTCTGGAGGCTAGAAGTTCATGAATTTGTAGGTGCTTATAAATTAAGTTTCTGCTGGGCTTTCTTCGTGGCTGCAGACAGCTGTCTTCTTGCTGTGTGTGCCTTTACACGAAGTTTCTCCTGAATACTAGGAAAGAGAGGGATAGAGCATGAGAGAGAAGAGAGAGTGAGACAGAGAGAGAGAGAAAGAGAGAGAGAGAGGGAGAATCCTAATGTTTCTTTCTCTGATAAGGACACCACACCTATCAGATTAGCACCCTAACTTTATGACCTCATTTAACTTTAATTACCTTCCTAAAGGCCTTATCTTCAAACACAGCCACATTGGAGGTTAGAGCTTCAACATATATATAGATATATAAAAATATTTACATATTATATAATATATTTAATATATTATATATTACAAATATAAATATATTATATTATAAATATAAATATATAATATATATTATATGTAATATATAAAATTTAACATATAATATACAATATTATATAATATATAAAATATTTTTATATATAAATACATATATATATAAATTTTGGAGGGTACAATTCCATTCATAGCAACCAACTTTTTGGTTTTCTATTCTCTAGTGCAATTATCTCCACTAGAATCTTTATTATTTCTTTCTTTCTGCTAGCTTTGGATTTGGTTTGTGCTTTTTTTCCCTAGATCCTTAATGTGTAAAGTTAGGCTATTGATTAAAGAGCTCTCTTATTTTTTAATATAAGCATTTACAGTGACATATTCCCTGTATAGCATTGTGTTCACTGTATCCTCTGAGTATTGGTATGTTGCATTTTCTTTTTCATTAAACTCTAAGTGTTTTCTAATTTCTCTTATTCTTTCTCCTTGACACATTGATTATCTAAGACTGTGTTATTTAGTTTTCACATATTTGTATATTTTCCTGATTTCCTTTTTATTGATTTTTAGCTTCATTCCATTGTAGTCAGAGAAGCTTCTTTACACATTTTTCTTTTTAAAGAGAAGAAACTCTTATTGAGAGTTATTTGTGTCCTAACATATGATCTATCCCAGAAAATGTCCCATGTATACTTGAGAAAAATGTGTATTCTGCTGTCATTGAGTAGAGTGCTTTATAAATGTTTCTTGGGTCTAGTTGGTTTACAGTGTCCTTTAATTGTCTATTTTTATTCCTTTTCTGTTTATATGTTGTCTGAATTGCTGAAAATGCAGTGTTGGAATATCCAGCTATTAATATTGAACTGTCTGTTTCTCTAATCAAATGTGACAATGCTTTTGTCATATATTTTCGGGCTCTGTTGTTTTGTGTGCATACGTTTCTAGGTGTTACATCTTTTTGATTATTTGACCCTTTTATCAATATACAATGCCCTTCTCTGTCTCTTTTAACAATTTTCTACTTAAATTATATTAGTATAAGCACTGCCACTATCTTTTGGTTCCCATATATACATGGAATCTATTTTCCATTCTTTTATTTTCAACCTATTTGCATCTTTGAATTTAAAGTGAGTCTCTTGTAGACAGCATATAGTTAGATTTTTGTTTTGTTTTGTTTTGTTAAAGATAGGGTCTTGCTATGTTGCTCAGGGTGATTTTGAACTCCTAGCCTTAAGTGATCCTCCCACCTCAGTCTCCTAAAGTTCTGATATTACAGGCATGAATCATTGTGCCTGGCTTATTTTGTTTTTGTTTTAATCCATTTGGCCAATATCTGCCTTTTGATTGGGGAGTTTATTCTATTTACATTTAAAATAATTACTGTCAAGGAAAGACTAATTTCTGCCATTTCGGTATGGCAGAAATTTCTCTATGTCTTAGCATTTTCTCTATGTCTTAGTTAGCTCTTTTTTCCCCTTATGTCCTCCATTACTGCCTTATTTTCTACTTAGTTAACTTTTGTTGTGAAACATTTTGATTCCCTTCTTATTTTATTTTGTCTATATTATTTAAATGTTTTCTTTGTGGTTACCATGGGAATAACATTTAAAATCCTAAATTTGTAACAATCTAATTTGAATTTTTATCAATTTAATGTCAATAGCATCCAAAAACTCTGCCCCTATACAGTTCTGACCTCCTCTTTATGTTATTTTTTGTCACAAATTATTTATTTCTATGTTATGTGCCAAATAATATAGATTTAGATTTATAATTATTTCTATGCATTTACATTTTAAAACATGCAGTAAATCAAAAGTGGAATTAGAAACAAAAATTAAATAACACTGGATTTTATAATTGCCCGTGTATCTGACATTAATAGAGATATTTATTTCTTTAAACATTTTCAAATTACTGTCTAGTGTGCTTTAATTTCCATCTGAAGGACTCCTTTTTGTACTTTTGCAGGACAGTTCTAGCAGTAATGCAGTCCCTCAGCTTTTGTTTATCTGGAATGTCTTACCTTCTCTCTCTCTCTCTCTCTCTCTCTCTCTCTCGCCACCACACACATCCCCTTTTCTCTCATTTTTGAAGGACAGTTTTGCTGTTTATAAAATTCTTGGCTGACAGTTTTTTTATTCTTTTCACACCTTAAATATGTCAGCTCATTGCCTATTGGTGATCAAGATTTCTAATGAGAAATCAGTTGTTAATCTTATCAAAGGATTCCTTGTACATGATGAGTCACTTCTCTCTTGCTGCTTTCAAGATTCTCTTTTGTCTTTCAACCATTTGTGTCTTGGTACAGTTTTTTGTTTAGTTTATCCTACTTAAAATTTTTTGAGGTTCTTGGATTTGTAGATTCATGTCTTTCATCAAACTTGTGAAATTTTTGGACATTATTTCTTCAAATAAATTTTCTACCTCTTTTTCTCCTCTCCTTTTTGGACTCCCATTATGCATATGCTGGTCCACTTGGTGGCACCTTACAGGTCAAAATTAGTACTGAAGAGTGGGACATTGCTATAAAGATATCTGAAAGTGTGGAAGCAACTGTGGAACTGGGTAACAGGCAGAGTTTGGAAGAGTTTGGAGAACTCAGAAGATAGGAAGGTGAGGGAAAGTTTGGAACTTCTTTGAGACTGGTTAAATGGTTGTAACCAAAATGCTGACAGTGGTATGGAAAATGAAATCCAGGCTGATGAGGTCTCAGATGAAAATGAGGAACTTACTAGAAACTGGAGCAAAGGTCACTTGTGTTATGTTTTAGCAAAGAGCTTGGCTGCATTCTATTCATGCCCTGGGGAACTGTGGAAGTTTGAACTTTATGGTGATGATGTAGGAAGTTCCCAAGTAGCAAAGCATTCAAGATGTGGCCTGGCTACTTCTAACAACCTGTGCTCAGTTATGGGAGCAAAGGAATGACTTAAAGTTGGAACTTATAGTTAAAAAGGAAGCAGAACATAAAAGTTTGGAAAATTTGCAGCCTGGCCATGTGGAAGAAAAAGATAAAGCTTTTTCAGGAGAGAAATTCAAGCAGGCTATGGAGCAACCATTTATTAGAGATATTTGCATAACTAAGGAGCCAAGTGCTGATAGGCAAGAAAAAAGGCTTTGAAGGTATTTCAGAGACCTACATGGCAGCACCTCCCATCACAGGCCCAGAGGCCGAGGAGGAAAGAATAGTTTCATGGGCCAGGCCCAAGGTCTCACTGCCCTATGCAGCCTCAAGGAACTGCTCGTCACATCCCAGCTGCTCCAGCTCTAGCCTCAACTCAAAGGGCCCCAGGTATAGCATGAACTACTGCTTCAGAGTGTGCAAGCCATAAACTTTGGTGGCTCCCATGTGGTGTTAAGCCTGCAAGTGCATAGAGTGCAACCGTTAAGGCTTGGGAGCCTCTGCCTAGATTTCAGAGCATGTAGGAAAAGCCCAGATGTCCAGGCAGAAGCCTGCTGTGGGGGTGGAGCCCTCACAGAGAATCTCTACTAGGGCAGTGCCAAGGGGAAATGTGGTGTTGGAGTCCACACAGTTTCCAATGGAACAGTGCCTAGTGGAGCTGTGAGAAGGAGGCCACCATTCTCCAAACCCAAGAATGGTAGACTTACCAGCAGTTTGCACCCTGCACCTGAAAAAGCCACAGGCACTCAACATCAGCCCATAAGAGCAGCCCTGGGGGCTAAACCCTGCAAGAAACTGAAAAGTAGAATGAAAATGAAAAATTCACCAGAGGGATTCAATAACATATTTGAGCAGGCAAAAGAAAGAATCTGTGAACTTGAAGATAGGACAACTGAACAATTAACAATTCAACTTCAACAATTGACATTGTTGACATTGAGGAGAAGAGAGAAAAAATAATAAAGTGAATATAACCTGACGGACTATGTATTAGTTCATTCTTACATTGCTATAAAGAAATACCTGAAACTGGATAATTTACAAGCAGAGAAGTTTAATTGGTTCATGGTTCTGCAAGCTAGAGAGGTCTCAGAAAGCTTCCAATCATGACAGAAGGCAAAGAAGGAGCAGGTACATCACATAGTGAGAACAAGAGCGCGCGCGCACGCGCGTGTGTGTGTGTGTGTGAGAGAGAGAGAGAGAGAGAGGAGCAGGGGTGGTGGAGGTGCCACACACTTCTAAATTATGAGATCTCATGTGAACTTAGAATAAGAGCTTACTTATCACCAAGGGGATGGCCCAAGTCAATCATGCAGTATCTGCCCCCATGATCCAAACACCTCCCACCAGACCTCACCTCCCACATTGGGGATTACAATTCAACAACATAAGATTTGAGCAGGGACAACTACACAAATTATATCATTCTACTCTGGCCCCTCCCAAATTTCATATCCTTCTCACATTTGAAAATAAAATCTTGCCTTCCTAACAGTCTCCCAAAGTCTAAACTCATTCTAGCATTAACTCAAAAGTCCAAAGTGCAAAGGCTCAGCTGAGACAAAGCAACTCCCTTCCACCTATGAGCCTGTAAAATAAAAAACAAGTTAGTTACTTCCAAGATACAATGGGAGTATAGGCACTGGGTAAACATTCCCATTTCAAAAGGGAGAAATCAGCCAAAAGAAAGGGGCTACAGGTCCCATGCAAGTTTGAAACCCAGCTGGGCAGCCATTAAATCTTAAAGCTCCAAAATAATCTCCTTTGTCTCTATGCCCATAACCAGGGCACACTGGTGCAAGTGGTGGGCTCCCAAGGGTCTTATAAATTACCCAGTTTCAGGTA
Source organism: Piliocolobus tephrosceles (assembly GCF_002776525.5). Lineage (NCBI taxonomy): Eukaryota > Metazoa > Chordata > Mammalia > Primates > Cercopithecidae > Piliocolobus > Piliocolobus tephrosceles. The sequence goes on along the minus strand of NC_045447.1, from coordinate 107,265,324 downwards.
TTTCTTTACAGCAATGCAAGACCAATACAAAGTCCATCAGGCTATATTCACTTTATTATACCTGTTGTCTGCAGAATAATGCCCCCCAAAGATGTCCACCCCAACTCCTGGATCCTGTGAATACACTGCCTTATATGCCAAGATGGATTTTGCAGTTGTGCTGGGGGATACAGACCAGAAATAGGGAAATTATGCTAGATTATCCAGTAGGGCCCAATCTAATCACTTGAGTTCCTAAAAGCAAAATACTCTGCCAGTTGGTGTCAGGGATATCTCAGAAGAGGAAATCAGAGAGATCTGAAGTCTAAGAAGAACTTGACCCTCTGCTGCAGGAGGAGCCATGTGGAACCCTTGGATGGGATGTGGCACTTTCCTCTAGGAGCAAAGACACCCCCCAGGGTTGAGAGCCAACAAGAAAAGGGACTTCAGTTCTGCAACCACAGGAAGCACTACTGAACCTACAGCCTGAATGAGTTTAGCAGCATATTCATCCTGAGCACCTCTAGAAAGGAGCACAGCCTGACTGGCACCTGGGTTTCAGCCTTGTAAGACTCTAAGCAGGGGACCCTAGTGAGCCTGAAGATGCAGAACTTCTGGTTGTCTGGCCCACAGCACTGTGAAAGCGTGAATGTGTTGCTCAAAGCTGCTCGGTTTGTAATGATTTGTTAGAGCAGAGACAGGAAACCCATGCACCAGGTCACAGGGTCCCTTCTGCCCTTGGTAGCCCTGTGGCAGCTCTGAATTCAGGTTTCTCTGTGGTTCTGCTACTTCCAGCTCTTTTCACAGCCCATGACCCAGCTGCAGGGCACCAGGAGCTCTTTAAACATGGCCGTGAGGCCACTGGTATTGCTTGTGATTTCCTGATCTGAGCTTATTTCCATTCTACATCTCATCCACCTACAGCAAATTGCAGCCCTTCTCATTACAATCCACTCCCATCTCTTAAATGCTAGATGTATCGCCTGGTCCGGGCCCACCACCACCCCACAACTTGGAGGAAGGGGGAGTTGTAGCAGGTGCATTTCTGCAGCAGCCAGTGGTTTCTGCCACTCCACTCAGCACTAACAGTGGGGTCCCCATGGCCCTCCACCAGTTGGGGCCCCAACTCCACAGTCTCAGCTTGCTAGGACAATTTTTTTTCTTTTTTCTTTTTCTTTTTTTTAAGAGACAGAGCCTTGCTCTGGGCAACCTTGCTCTGTCACCCAGGCTGGAGTGCAGTGGCACAGTCACGGCTCACTGCAGCCTCAACTTCCTGTGTTCAAGTGATCCTCCTGTCTTAGCCTCCCCAGTAGCTGGGGCTACAGGCATGCAGTACCACACCCGGCTACTGTGTGTGTGTGTGTGTGTGTGTGTGTGTGTGTGTGTATGTGTGTGTGTGTGTGTGTGTGTTTTATATAGAGAGACAGTGTCTTGTTGTGTTACCCAGGTTGGTCTTGAATTCTGGCCTCAAGAGATCCTTCTACCTTGGCCTCCCAAAGTGCTGGGATTATAGGTATAAGCCAGTGTGCCCAGACTGGATAGGACAATTTTCAATAACCAATCCCAGAAGCAGAGCCTGAGTTGAGGGCTGCTGTGAAGGTGACTTATGAGGAAACAGCAGAAAAGGCAGAGGAGCCAAGCAAGGGTGTGAGGCCAGGCAAAGCTCATGACCCCTCCTGCTGGGCACTTTTCAAGCCCATTCCAATGTGGAGCATGGATTGCCACATCCCCTGCCTGACGGTCACCGGCCAAGGACTGGTAAGGCCTGAGGTCTGAATTCTGAGGTGCTCCCCATCCTTCAGGTGCAGATGCAGAGTGGGTTCTAGCAGCTTCAGGGCACCTCTCTCCCTGCAAAGGAGCCTCAGGTGCTGGTAGGGCAGTGATTTCACCTCGAGACTGTGGGAACAGCGTGCAGGAGGCCAGGGCTGGGTGGGAGCTGACAGGCCCTCTAAATCCCAGACCATAGGAGGTCAGGTGCCTTTGCGTGCTTGCTTAATAGAGGACACTGGGGCAATCCCCTATTTGGTTGCTTACTCATAAGAGCGCAACTGCCCTGTCGGCTCCTGATACTCGGCTGGGTGCCGGGGATGGACAGGACCCACCAGATAAGGCCTGTGTCTCAGAGAACCTGGCGGGAGGAAGGAGTACCGCTGCGTGTCCAAGTTGAAACAGGTGCTCCCTGCATCACACGGGTACCAGTTCATCCCGGCGAGGGGAGAGGGGGCCGCGGAGAACTTCCTGGAGAAGCAGAGGTCCAAGGGGAGACAGATTTACAGTAAGAATAGCAAAGGACGTGTCCTGCCAGAGGAAAGTGCAGAATCATCTAGCTCCAGGGGCCAGGGAAGGCCTGAGGGTTTGGTTGGGTGGGAGGCCCCGTCCTGCTACCTGCCAGCTGTGTCACAGCTACTCTCTGGATCTCAGTGTCCCCAACTGTGAGAGGAGAGAGTGGCCAAGTTGGCGTCCAAACACCAACAGAGCAGGAGGTCAGAGGCACCTGGGCTCAGTCATAGGGTGGCTGTGTGGGTGGTCGTGGGGTGGCTGTGTGGGTGGTCGTGGGGTGGCTGTGTGAGTGACTGTGGGCAGGTGTCCTACTCCCATAGGCTCAGCTCCTAGCCCACGGAACCCAGGGCTGCAGTGTGGCTGGGGCATCCAGTCGGGCTTTGCAAAGTGTGGCAGCTCAGTACTGTGTGTGTGGTGCACGTGTGTGTATGTGGTGTGTGGGGCTTGTGTGGTGCATGCGTTGTGTGTGCATGTGATGCATGTGAAATTCCTGACCTCCTCCCATCCCCTAGGATGAACCCCACCAGCCACAGAGCCTTGCTCAGGTGCCGGCATGGCCATAAGACCCTCACGCTGTCCCTGTGTCTTCCCTCCAGCCTTGGCCTCCTGGACAGGGAACAAGCAGGTGGTAGCATGAGATATCTGAGGCTTGGCTGCTGCTATGGTCTGGGGTTCTGGGATGGTGGGATGTGGGATGCAGGGTCAGGACTAGCCCAGAACTCCAGCCTGGCAGCCCACAGCTGACATTGCATCCCCTGCTCAGGCCATGCCACCTGGGGGTAGGCTCCCCAGCAGCTGGCTCTCAGGCTTCTCCCAGGCCAGAGACAGGGGTGGGGACCTGCTGGGCAGGAAATGCCTTGTCCTCTCACTGTCTCTCCAGGGACCTCTGCCCACAGTTTGAGAGTGAACAGAAGGCCCTGGGCAAGGCTTGGATTTGGGGGGCTCTCTCTGCACATCCATGTCCACTCCACCTGCTCCACGAGTTCTCACAGGTTACTCATGGACATGAACTCCCCAGAGCCCTGGGTTCCTGATGAAAATGTGTCAGGGGGCCTCAGGCCAGGAGTGGTGCCTGCTGCACTGATCAGAAAACCCCCGGCCCAGTGAGAAGCTCCTGGAAGCCCCAGGAGACTGTGGCCATTGTGACATCCGGGTACTCCACTCTGACAGTATTTCACAGGGTCTGTGCCTTTTGTGTGTAAAATTGCAGTTGTTACTTTCATCTGGGCCTGTTACGCAGTGCTCTCAGTTGGCAGGGAGTCAGCCCTACTGGCTGGCTAGGCCGCCCTCTAATTTAAATTTCGGACTTGTTCTCTTGTTTCCGAATCCCTCCCCGAGAGATCCCCATTCCTATGTGTTCGGTGTTTCCTTTTGTCTGGAATTTGCTTCTTGAACACATACTGTTTGGTGCCTGTGAGCTTTTCCTGTGGGTATTTTGATTTTTCTGCTCAGCACTTGTCTGTAAAGTTCATCATTGCCTGTTACTGCCCTCTGGCCCTCTGAACAGTGCATCAACCGTTGACTGTCACCGTCCACTGTGCTGGTCACTCAGCTCTCGCTGATCCCTACGGGGCTGGACTCCCAACTTCCTTCTTGTCCCCTCTGTGTGAAGTGAGTGCATTCTTTAACATAACAAGGCCATCGGCGTCCTGCGCAGAACAAAGGCCCGCACACAGCATCTGATGGGATTTGTTTTGAGCAATTGGCAACCAGGCTTCCAGGGAAAAGTCTGAGAGCAAATTTGGGTTTGGAAATGAAAACTCATAGGGCCAGCGTGATAAAGAGAGTGACACACATACATATGCACACACACGAATACATGCCTTGCATGGACACACAATACACACAAGTGCACACACACCATATATCCGTGTACACACATATACATGCACATACATACATGTGCACACAGAAAACAGATACGATAATACACTCATAAAAACATACAGATAGACATACCCACACACACGTGTGTAAATGTGCAATATACACATACCCACATAAATGCACACACATTCACACATGTACAACCTAAATATATAATATACATATACATGCACAAATGCATACAAGCTTTTGCATAGCCATACATTTATACATGCACACAGATTACAGACATACACACATGCACACACATGCATACATAGCACAAACATGCACACACATATATACACATATGTATGCACACATGCACACATACATACCGCTCTTGCCATCTTCATCATCTTTTTTTCCATCCCCTCCCTTTGTGTCTCACCAGTGCTGAGCTATCAGCTTCATCTCCCTGAGGCTCCCTGACAAGCCTGGGGCGAATTTATTACCATCTTACAGATGAGAAAACAGAGGCCCCATAAGAACGAATGCTCAGGGTCACACAACCATAAAGGTCGGTGTCAGGGTTTGGTGTGGTATGAGTCCGACGACCATCCAGTGCTCGAAGCCCCATGACTCCATTCAGAACTGAGGGATGGTGAATTCTGCAGACGTTCCATACACAGATGCCCTTAGGGGCATCCTTGAGCTCCACTGTGTGTCAGGCTCTGGGGACCGATGGCTTTTCCCTCAGAGGGGTTGGAGTCTGAGGGACATGGGTTCTGGGGACAGAGACTGCACGGGAACCGATGACAGATTTGTTGCGGGAGTGAGTGGTGGTCTCAGGCTTGTTTGAGTGGCTGGGGAGACATACATCAAAACACAACATACGCCTGTAATCCCAGCACTCTAGGAGGCCGAGGTGGGTGGATCACCTGAGGCAGGAGTTTGAGACCAGCCTAGCCAACACAGCGAAACCCTGTGTTTACTAAAAATACAAAAATTAGCTGGGCATGGTGGTGCAACCTGTAATCCCAGCTACTCAGGAGGCTGAGGCAGGAGAATCGCTTCAACCAGGGAGATGGAGGTTGCAGTGAGCCAAGATCGTGCCACTGCACTCCAGGCTTGGCAACAGAGAGAGACTCCATCTCAAAACACAAAACAAAAGCAAGCAAACAAACAAAAACTACAATGTGCAACATCATTAATCATCAGGGCAATGCAAATCAAAACCACCATGAAGTATCATCTCACTCCAGTTAGAATGGCCATTACCAAAAAGACAAAAGGCAACAAGTGCTGGTGAGGATGTGGAGAAAAGGGAACTTTTATACACTGTTGGTGGGACTATAAACTAGTACAGCCATTATGGAAAACAGCCTGAGTTCCTCAAAAAAATAAAAAATAGAACTACCATATGATCCAGCAATGAAACTAGTATGTTGAAGAGATATCTGCACTCCCCCATTTATTGCAGCATTATTCACAACAGCCAAGATATGGAGTCAATCTAAGAGTCATCAGCGGATGAATGGATACAGAAAATGCGGTACATATATGCAATGGAATACTATTCAGCCATGAAAAGAACGACGCCCTGTCATCTTGGCAACATGGATGAACCTGGAGGACATTATGTTAACCGAAATAATCCAGACACAGAAAGACAGATACCACAAGATCTCACCCACATGTGGAATCTAAAAAGGACAAAAAAGTTGATAATCATAGAAGCAGAGAGTAGAACAGTGGTTACCAGAGACTGGGGAGGGGAGAGACTGGGGAGGATAGGGAGAGGTTAGTCGACAGGTACAAAGTTACAGTTAGAGAGGAGAAATGAGTTCTGGTGTTCTATTGCATAATAGGGTGCCCATGGTAGAGTACTGCATTTTACAAAATAGCTACAAGGGGGTCTTTTGAATGTTCTTACCACAAATACATGATAAATGCGTAAGGTGATGCATACATTAACTACCCTAATTGGATCATTACACAATATAGACATACATCAAAACATCAAAATGTACCCTATAAATATGTACAATTACAATGTGTCAATTAAAAAATAAACTTTGTCGTTTAAACAAAAAAGAGCATGTAGTTCGAATTATTAAAATTCAATCTGATGAATTTGTCTTTTATGGAAGCATTTGGCCCATGTACATAGAATGTAATTACTGGTGTAGCTGGGCTTTAATTTTCCATCTTATTTTCTGCTTTTTATTTGTGGTCTGTTCCATATTTCTTTTTTCTGTTCCTTTGAATTGATTATTTTTAGCATTTCATTTTTTCCACTACTAGTTTGAAAATTATATACCATTTTCTTTTGAGATTACTCTAGAAATTACAATATGTGTTATTTCCCAAAGTCTAACATTAATAACTATTTTTATTCCTTGCAAATAACGCTAAGATCTTAAAACACTTTAATTATCTTAAGCTGATATTTAACCTTAATGGATAATGTTATTCATGTGCCCTTTGTATTTAAAAAACTATTTTATAATTGTGAAATATATCAAACATGGGTAAGCATATGTCATGCATGAGGATGTTTTAAAGAAGAAAAATTAAAGGAACACTCAAACATCCCTAAGCCCACAAAATAAAGCTTTTAAAACCTGACAAACCCACCCTCACCATGACGTTGGGGGTACAGATTCAGGATTGGGGGTTTAGGAGGTCGGAGGGCACACAGGAGACGCTCCCAGGAAGTGACCTTAGGAGTGAGACCGCAGGACCCGCTCCCAGCTCCCCGGCCCCAGCCTCCACTGGGCACAGGGTTGAAGGCTCAAGGGAGCTGCCAGAGAGGAGCGTGAAGGTTCGGCGGACACTCCACCGTGGGGCTGGTTCTGGGCTGGGGCGGTCAGGAAATCTCTTTCAGGCTCACTAAAGTGAGTGCTGAAGGAAACTGGCCTTTTACATTTACACTGCCGCAATGTTGCAGTGTTCAATGTTCTTGTTATTTGAGTAGCCGGAGGGCCTGCTGAGGCCTCTCTGGCTCCATTCCTGGAGCAGCCCTGGGGCCTGCGGCTAACAGGTGAGGCCAGCGGCCCTTGAGGGTCCGTTCTCTGAATCGCAGAGCCCAGTAAGTGGAGAGTGCCTCCCTGGAAGGGCATGGGCACCTGGGGGACAGGAGTGTCCCTTGGAAGGGCCTGAGGCCCTGATGCCCGCACGGTGTCCCTGCACCCTGCAGCTCCCCTGCCTGCAGCCCCTCCCGTGCCCACCCTAGTGTCAGCCTAGGTTCTCAGCTCAGGGACACTGTCCCGCCAGGGCAGGGCAGGCAAAACCCAGCCCTAGGAGCCCAGTCAAGTGGGGGTGGAGAGTGACCCAAGAAAAGAAGTAAATTGTGTGTGTGTGTGTGTGTGTGTGTTGGGGGCACCGTGAAGAAAACTGCAGGGCCTGGGCCGCAAGAGGCCCCTCTCAGAAGCTAACAGTCGGTGCTGACGGAGGGGTCAGAGGTAGGGTCTCTGTGATGTTGTGGGGCTGGCTTCTCTCTGAGATGGCCATGGAGGGTCTGATCTGAGGAGGGATGGTCAGGCTTGTGTGGCCACAGTGGGGACAGGCTGTGGGGGGAGGGGAGCCAGGGCCTGAGAGGTGGCGCTGCCACTGTCCAGGATGGGGATGAGGGCGTGACTGGTAGAATCGCAGAGTCTGAGGCCAGGTGGGCAACAGTGAGTGGGGAAGGGAGCAGACACCCTGAGGCCTGTGGCCTGGAGAGGTGGGGCTGACATGCCTGAGATGAACTAGGCAGGTCTCTGGGGAAGAGGATGGACTTTAACACAGGCCTGCAACATTCCCCCTCACTTTAAATGACAGCTTTCCATTTTCTGGAAGCCTTCTGTTTGTCCGCCTGTGGTCCCTGCAGAGATCCCTGGGGATGGGAAGCCAACAAGAGCTGCCTCAGTGAGGAGGGCCCAGGTCTGATCAGGCGAGATGGCTGGGTCCCGCCGTCACCCACTCACGGCCTGCCTCTAGCAGTGTTGCCCTCTCTGCACCTTGCCCTCCTCTTGGCCTAGCAGATCAGGGCACTCACTCCTCTGTGCCGTGAGGGCCATGCAGACAGCGAGAGGGTTTCATTCCCTGTGCCTGTGCGTGCATGGTTCCTCTGCCTGGGATGCTGTTCTCGCCACCTGGCCGGTTCCTATTGCTCCTCCCAGACTTCGCTCAAAAGTCACCACCTCCAGGCAGCCCGCCCTGACTTCTCCTACCCCCACCTAAAGACCATGAGCCCTCTTGTGAGCCTCCCAAATGCTTTGTTCATCCTCCAGTGCTGCAATCCCCCACCCTAGGTGAATACTCCTCTGAATCCCCTGGGCAGAAAAGGAAGGAGGAGGTGGAGCCAGGCTCTTCGCAGGGCCTGTGTAGGGGGCGGTTGGAGAGACGGAGAGTGAGAGAGAGAGATGAAGAGACAAAGAGAGAGAATCAGTCAGACAAGGGGAGACAGAGAATCCTACAAGGAGAGAAATACAGAGAAAATCAGAGAGCAGCACACCGGCACACAGAAACTGAGGCCAAGACGACAAAGTAAAAGAACCACAAGCAGGCCCAGAGAGTGAAAGACAGAAAGAAAAAAGAAAGAAGAGATGCAGGGTGAGACAAAGGGAGACGAGAAAGCGCTAGAGAGAGGGGGGAGAGAGGGAGAGAAGCGGGTGAGAAGGTGGAGGAGGGGGTAGTGGAACGGGGAGGGGGAGGAGTGGGGGAAGGGGCCCGGCCGGGCTGGGTGTCTCCTGGGGACGCTGACCCCACCGCAGGCGGACCAGCCCACTCACCTCCCAGCTGAGCTCAGATTTCAGGGCTTGGAGCGCACGCAGATTCAGTAACAAATGCATGTGTAACGCATTATGAAGAAAGCCTTAAAAAGCCCTCGTTTATCGCTGTTTACGTTATGTGATTGAGGGGAGAATTTGCCAAGACCAAAGGTTACTGCTGGTGTTTCTGTGACGAATATTACCTCAAACTAAAGCAATTAGCTTCAAGGAACCGTGCATTGTCTTTGGGAGGGTTTTCAAGAGCGAACCCCATAATGTGCCCTGATGGATTTCAACGCTACCAGCGTCTCCACGCAGCGCACAGCCTACACAATGCACAATCTGCCGTTTTGCTCACAGACTTTCCATGGGAGCTGGGCCCGGCCACGTGGCCTCCATGCGCCTCAGCTTCCCTTTCTATAGAATGGGGAGGGGCCTAGACTGGACCCAGACGCGCGGGGGCTCCCCGTGGCCTGTGTGGTCTGTTTCCATTGGTTTCTGCTCCCCGTGCTGTGCCTTTGGCTTCCCCCCGCTGAGGCTGTTTCTGCTCACAGTTTTGGCTGATCAAATCTTTTCTTGAGACAATTATGGAAATTGCCTGAATGGTAATTAGCGAATGGTAATTAGTAAATGTTCTCCTTTCTTCCAAAGAGGACAAGCCTAAGAAATCTGCCCATGGGCCCCTCTTTTCCCTAGCTTCCCAGGCTGGGAGGCAGGGCCTTATGCACCCTCAAACCTGATTGGGCGCCCCTGGTTCCCCACCTGTAAGTACAGTGATGATGGCACCCACATTGCAGGGAGCTGCGACAGAGGGTACCAAGAGTTTCTAACAGTTCCCAGGACACAGGTGGCGCTAGTTGAGTGTTGTACCTCCTGCAGGACCACATTGCTATGTCAGCCAATCAGACTTCCCAGGGTTAGGGGATTGGAGAGAGGCAGGAGAACCCTCTGTGCTCCCTGGGTCCAGCACCTGCTGCCTGCTCCTCACTTCCTATCCCAGGCATTTTGCAAACCAACCAGCTGAAGTCAGGAAGGTGTTGTATCACACCACACCCCCCTTTGGCCCCCACTGAAGGTGAGAGGTGAAGTCAGCTGGACTTCTGGGTCAGGTGGGGACTCGGAAAACTTTTCTGTCTTACAAGAGGATTGTAAAGTGCACCCATCAGCACTCTGTAGCTAGGATTGTAAAACGCACCAGTCAGTGCTCTGTGGTTAGTTAGAGGTTTGTAAAATGCACCAATCAGTGCTCTGTAAAAACGCACCAATCAGTGCTCTGTGGCTAGCCAGAGGTTTGTAAAATGGACCAATCAGCACTCTGTAAAATGGACCAATCAGCACTCTGTAAAATGGGCAAGCAGCAGGATGTGGGCCGGGACAAATAAGGGAATAAAAGCTGGCCACCCTGCCCTCTCCCCTCTGCCATCAGCAGCAACCCGCTTGGGTCAATTTCCATGCTGTGGAAGCTTTGTTCTTTTGCTGTTGCTCACTCTTTGGGTCCCTGCCACCTTTAAGAGCTGTAGCACCGCGAAGGTCCATGGCTTCATTCTTGAAGTCAGCAAGACCAAGAACAACTCTGGACGCAAAGGCACGTGTTTTGCATTGCAGTAAGCTCAGACTCTGGCGTGACACGGGTTGGAGATACCAGGCCCCCAGGCATGCCAAGAGCTACACTAGCTTCAGAGGGTAACCAGGCAGCAGGAGTCCACCCTGCTCCTCCTCTCACTTTCTGCTGGCACTGGGCAGGTCTCTTTGCTCTCTGGGTTCCTCAGTGGAAAACAGGACCAATAATATCCCTCTGCCATAAGGTCATGGAAAGGGGGTGGTGCATTCTACAGCACGGCACCCAGAAACGGGTACAGAGCAGGCTGTGCACAGGGAGGCCCGTGAGGCCCTGGTAAGCCCCAGAGCCTGGGTGATAAGGATGGGCCCAGAGGACCCTACAGGAAGGACAAAGCCACCAGGGGATGCATGCTGGTGGGGAAAACCCACTCAAAGGAATGGCACTATCACTGCAGGATCTGGAAATGGCCTTAGATACCAGGGGCCAGGCTTCCAAATTTGGGGAGAGGTCTGGCTGCCTGCCCTCCTACATCCAGGAAGAGCTGGTGCAGAGGCCCCAGGACAGCCTCACAGCCACATTCCTTCTTGAAACCGCTTCTGAGTCAACTGCAGCATTTGGAGCTTCAGTTTGTCCCCAACGGAACAGGTAAGACAGTTTTTAGGTGGCATAATGGGCCCAAGTCACAGCTGGGAGCAGGGGACAGAGGCCACTCCGGATGGGGGTCCTGACAAGGCTCTGTCCCCAAAGGGCCACTATTCCGGTCAGTGTGATTTCAGCTGTTGGAGACTCACCCTCTGCGTCCTTCATAGGAAACAGCCTGCCGCAAAGGGTTGTAGAGGGAGGATCAAAACATGCCAGGATGGCCAAGCTCCGCAGCCAGTAGTGGGCAGATGCCACAGGTCCTGGGCAAGAAAGGGGACATTAGGGATCCCCAAACCCACAGCCTGTCGTTCCTCCCCTGCGATTACCCCATTTTATAGCTGTGGAAACCGAGGCTCAGGGTGGATGTAACCATGCATTCAAGGCTCTGATAGACTTTTGCCAAGTTGCTGAGCGTTTGTCTTATTCGTTTGGGTTCGGAGCCCCCAGCGCCAAGTGCACAGCCTGGCAGGTGCTGGAAGCCCAATGGACACCTTCTTGGTATCTCCACATATGGGTATCAAAGACATCTCAAGTTCCTTCAGTCCCAAGCCAGTGCACGGCTCACTCTGTGTTGGCACACCCCAACCTCTCCTCCGGGACATTTTCTGATCCTGGATGGCAGCCCCCAGAGCCAGGTCCCCAGGCCGCATGCGGTCTCTTGAGAGCACCCTCAGCGCCCCAGGCACTTTCCGCGGGACCACCCAGCACTCACGAGCCCGTCCATGCCCTCAGCCCCCTCAGCCCCCTCAGCCACCGCCCCCTGGCAGCCCCTGCCCCGCCTCCACGCCTCTGATTCCACGCTCTCCCGAGCCTCCCTCCACGCAGCAGCCAAAGGGGTCTTTTTTACAGCACACCGAGGACGTGTGCTCCCGAATGGGCTCTCCCTAGCTCTCATTGCTCGAGGGTCCCGACTGCTGCCCTCTCAGGCTTCAGGCCTTTTCCCACCTCCCCAGCGACTTGCTGCGCTGCCCCCGCCCTCCGCACCGCCCCCACTCCTGCCTCGGGGCCTGGGGACAGACGCCCCTGCTGGCTCTGGCCCTCAGCGGCCCCGCCCCGCCCTCCGCTAGGCTCCCGGCCTCGACCCACGTGGGTTGATCGCCGCCTCCGGGTCACGCCCCCTCCCCGTTTGCATGCTGGCAGCACTGCATGGCCCGACTTGTGCAATCCTTTGCTGCCCCGTGGCGCCGCCGCTCCCCAGGCTGTGCGCTCAGGACACCAGGTGCCCACCCAGGAGGGACAGCCTGGGCGTCACGGCTAATGGCCAGGAGGGTGCTGGGCTCCAGGAGTGTGGGTCCTCCGGCCCCAGCCCAGGGTTGGCCTCAGCATTGCCAGCCCCTCCTGGGTCAGTGACCGCAAACCCTGTAACCCGAGGACACCCGGAGGGACCCGGCAACCAGTCACAACTTCACTTCCCCTCCAGATGAAGGCAGCTAATTCCTCAAGGTCGCCTGTTCACCTCGGCATAAAGCACCCATTCTTCCTCAGCGTGGGGATCGGGTGGGAAAATATTTTCCAAAGGTCAGTTTTCCAATTATACTTAAAATTTGAAAGTTCATTTTTTTTTTTTTTTTTTTTTTTTTTTGCCTCCCCTCGGTGCAGCCGCGTTCTGCTAATTTCATAAAGATACCATTTAGCTGAGGTAGGTGGGATTCTGGGCATCAGAACAGCTTCCCAACGTCAACAGCCAGCCGTAACCGTAACTACCGACTTCCCATCATTTGTGGGGAAAAAAACGTTTTTCTCCCCAAAAATTATGGCCTGTAGGAACCAGACAACATCCCCATTGCCCGGCGGGAAATTACAGAGATTTTCTTATGTACTTAACATTAAGCCCAAGTTTATAAAGTCTACTCGGTTTTAATGACCTGCTCACGGGCCGCCCTGGCCGCTGGGGATGAGGGGCTGTTTGAGGCCATTGCTTTGGTGTGGGGTGATGTGTCTGAATCCCCCAGTCACAGGATGATAGCCTGGGGTGTCTGGGGGCTGGCTCCATAAACAGGGCTGTGCAGCTCTGAGGGCAGGTGCAGGGGCTGGGACCCCCAGGCTGGGATGGCCCTACATGAAGCAGCCTCATTCAGTGGCTGAGGTACAAGTCCCAGAGGGGACACAGAGGCCAGACAGAACTGTCTCTCAAAGGGCTTCTGCTCTTGCCCTCTAAGATGAGGACACCAAAGCACTGCTTCCTGCGTTGCCATGAGGACGAACTGAGGGAATGCCATGGATATAGCATCAGAGACTGTGGGTGTCAGTCAGGTGGGGGTGTCCAGGAAGGCTGGGTCCAACCAGGAAGGGAGGCCAAGCTTTTCTGGGATGGGGAGGGCAGGATGGACCCCCTACCTCCAGGGCTATCTCATTTCCTTTGCCCAGGCTGTGCCAAGGCTCCTCTAAGAGTGAACTGGGCTTGAGGTGGCTCCATCTAGGGCCCCAGGAGGCACCCAACACAGCTGAGCTGAGCGGAGGACCAGGAGAGGCAGCTGGCAAGAAGTCTGAAACGAGGGCCCTGTTAGGGTCCAGGCTGGAGTCTGTACCTGGAGGATGGGGTACAGGGGGAGCGATGAACCTCTCTCCTGTGGGGCCAGGGAGGGCTTGACGCAGGTGCATGTGAGGTTCAGGGGACAAACGAAACCCACGGAGAGGCCGGGAGGGGTGTGGGTGCAAATACCAGGCCTGGGAGCCTAGGTCTTACTCCAGCTACAGGGCTGAGGCACCCGCCCAACCCAGCAGGGGCAGCGAGACTCATGACCAGTTTACAGGCTCAGAGATGCCAGCAATACCAGTGTTTAGAAGAAGCTGGGCATCTGGCTTTTGACGTGAAATACCCTCATTTGTCAAGTCCAGCACTCATTTCCTATACTTTTTGGGCACATCAGACCACAGGGGGTTTTGGGCCTCTTCTGTTTTCTCATTTCCTGTCCTTCCCCGACTCCCACACCCCAGCCACCACTTTGGGTTCTCTGTTCCTGCCTCAGGGCCTTTGCACTTGCTGTTTCCTCTGCCTGGGACACCCTTAACCCATCACTGCAGGGCCAGCTCCTTCTCCCCTCAGAGGGCCCCGGCCATCGTCATGATGCCACTGCACATTTGTTTTCTTCCTAGCCCTGACCTCAATTTGACATCATATTATGCACAGTGCTGAATGGCTTGAGTGTTTACTATATTTCCCCCACAGCACAGTCAGCTCCTGAAGGCAGGGACTTAGCTGAATTGTTCACCGCATTGCTCAGTGCCTGAACAGTAGGTGCATGACACATAGTAGGTGCTTAATAAAATCCTAGCAACTAAACCAACAAATAAGCACATGACCTTTCCACCACGTCCCCGTGTGGCTGGCAGCTGGCAGCACCTCATCATTCCACATGCCTCCCCAGACCCTGGGCGCCTCTATCACTGGGTCCTGCGCTGAGTCCTGCAGGAAGGCCTTCCTGCTCCAGAGGGAGAAAGGGGCCAGCCTGGGGTGACATCGCCGGAAGTCCTTCCTGCCCTACCCTGTCTTATTTTGCTTTCAAGACTGTTCACCATCTGAAATGTTTGGATTTACCAAACGTGTCTGTTCAGGAGTCCAGAAGCAGAACTGGCCTTAGCACATCTGAGGGATGGTCAGGAGGTCAGTCTGTATGTCTGGTCACTGGTGTGAGGGCTCTGATGGAAGTGGCAAGGTCACTGGGGCTGTGGGCACAGTGAAGAGTGGAGACTTTTATTCTAGGGAGCTAGTGATGGGTCTATATCAGACATGGGGAAATGTAGAGAGGAGTACAGAGAGAAATCTGATGGACTAGACCCGTGTCCTCAAAGAGCTTCCAGGTGGTGAAGGTGTGCAAGTAGAACAGATACATTTCTTGGCAATGCCTGTGGTTGTCCAGATACAAACACACAAGGTATGGACCTGTCTTCAAAGACCTAAGACTCTAAAGAGGAAGACAGATAGGCAGATAGAATAAACATTAATTAACTCCCACATTGACATATCCATTCACCCATCCATCATCCACCCATCCATCCACCCACTCATCTATCCAACCACCCATCATCCACCTACCCATGCACCTACCCACTATCCATTATGGACTGATCAGTTCTCCTGCCCTTCCGGGTCAGGGTTCCCAACTGAACATTTGAAAATGGAAAAGATATTGGGCCCTGTTCTCAATGGGCTCACAGTAGAGGGAAAGATGGATAATAACCCCACAGTTCCCTTTCAGCAGGATTGTCATGATAACCACAAGAAGGAAGGGCCAAGGTTGGCAAAGAAGAGGAATGACTCACTTTGCCTGGCTTATCAGAGGGCAGAAAGGAGCATGGTATATCAGGGCAGGGTTTTGAAGGATGAACAGGAGCTTGTCAGATGGACATTGGAGGTAATTTTTTCTGTGTGGTAAAACATATTGTGCAAGCCTGAGAAGGCAGGAAAGAACCAAAAGTTTTCACACAAAATGTTTAGCTTTGGAAGGGCGGGAGCAGAGGCACATGAGATCAGTGGAGGGAAAAGTCACTGGAGGTGGAGTGGGACCAGCTTATGGAGAATGTTGTGCTCTGGGTGAGGAGCTTAGACCTTGTCCTGTCAGTAGCAGGGAGCTGGGTCGGGGCATGGCCAGGGAATGAGCAGGCTTACATTTTACAAGGGTCATGATGGGAGCTAACAGACAGAGACCTGAAAGGGCAAAACAACATAAAATCATCCTTTCCAAGCATGTTCATAAATGACCTCTCCATTTTTATCCTCAAGGAACACATTTCCCCATTCTGTGATAAGAAAACAGTTTTAACAGGAATGAGAGACCTAACATAGCAAAGGAGTAGAAGCAGCACTGAGATTGGAAGGCAGATTCTGTGAGTCCAAATGCACCCATCGTGACAACTCCTAACTGCTTCCTGGAGGCTCCCAGGCTGTCCTGAAGGACTTGGCTTTGCTGGCCTCCTGGCTGCCTGGACGATCCCCTGTGCTTACTCTTCCAAGGTGGGAATTCCAGTGGGCAAAAGGCAACATCCCAGGCTCTGGACCAAGGGTTCCATTACTGGAGCACTGAGTGGGGAGGACAGAAAGAAAAAAACATTTTTGAGTACTTACATGATAGTATGGACTTGTAGAAGGCACTCTAGAGGAACAATTTCATCCAATTCTCAAAGCTGTCTTATGAGGGAAGGATTATCCTCTTTATTTTGCCTAAAAGAAACTGGAGATCAGAGAGATTAAGTCAGCTTACCCAAAGTCACAGAACTAGTAAGTGGCTGAGCCAGTATGCACACCAAGGGTTAGTTCATTTCAAACTCTCAGACGCCTGGTGAGAGGGAGACGGAGAGTGGCTGGCAGGCTGTGAGGCGGTAGTGCATAAGCTGAACAGGCGAGTCATGCACTGCCTGTACACGGGATGTTTACACCAACATTTGAAGAAGTTAATACAAAAATAATATATACATGAGGTGAAAAATTTAAATGTAAAATTTGAACAATAAAGAGGGATTCTGTACTTCCAGTTATGGTCATGATGGAGTACAGAGTATTAGATTTACCCTATCCATAAGCATCATAAGCAGCTATAAAACTAGACCAAATACATATGAAGCAATTGCCTTCAAGCATTGGGCAGCAGACAAAGCAGAGCTGTGATGCTTGGGAGAAGGGAAACACACAGGCGAGCTCCGCATTTGTTCTGGCTTTTTGCCTGGAAGCATTTTTCAAACTGTAGCACAGGGATATAAACCTACAAAGCGAGTTCCATGGGCAGAGGAAAGACTGGAGGTTGGGACTTCTGAGGCAGATGGAGTTTGCAGGGCAGGGTACTGGGAAGGAGGAAGCTATGCAGAGAAGTAGTAGAATTCTGTACAGAAGAACTGAGTCTCTAGCAGAATGCTAAGCTGCAAATGCATTAGGGTGAGATTCTGCTAGATTTAGCAGAGAACCACTGCTAGATGGTTGAGAGGTAAATGGAGATTCTAGAGGCTGGACAATTCTTGGAGACATTGGAATTCTGCCTAGCCAGTGTGAAGGGCTACTCTAGGCCCACCATAAAAAGCCTAACAACAGGTACCAATCATTCTCCAGTAAACTAAGTGCCTATCAGAAAATAAGTCAACACTCTTTAAAGAAAAACAACACCCAGGCTCTCAATATCATAGCATCCACAATGTTTAAAATGCAACAAAAAATTACTGGATATACTAAAACAATACCAAAAAACAGGGAAAGGGGAACCCACAACCAGGAGGAAAAAAAAGTCAACATAAAGAGATAGAAATAAATCATTTGTTGGATTGATAGACAAAAACTTTAATCAGTTATACTATGCTCAAGAATTTAAAGAGGGGAATGGACACAATGAGTGAACAAATGAGAAATCTCAGCAGAGAAACTGAAACTACAGAAATGGATCAAGTGGAGATTCAAGAACTGATAAATAACATATTTGCAAAATGAAATTTGGACATGTCAGAAGAAAAGACCAGGCTTGAACTTGAAGACAAGGCAAGAAGCTATCCAAAATGAAGCATACAGTGGGGAAAAGACCAGAAAAAAACCATCTAGAGCCTCAGAGATATGTGACACAATGTCAATCAATCTAACATACATGCAGCTGAGTTCCCAAAAGAAGAAGCAAGAGATTGGGACAGGAAAAAATGTTGGAGAAGATGTTTGAAATTGGATAAGAACTATCAACCCAACAGAGGCAAGAAGCTGAATTAAATTCCAGAAGAATAAATAGAAAGAAAACCACACCAGGACTCATCATATTCAGATGGCTAAAAAGCAAAGTTACAGAGAAAACTTTCAGCCAGGCAAAAGACACAATTATAATAAGAGGTAGCCAAAGACTTGAAAAACAACAACAACAACAAAAACCAAAACACTGCTGAATATCAGAAACAAGGTGAGTCAATAGAATGATATCTGTGAAATTCTAAAAGAAAAAAAACTTGTCAATTTAGAATTCTACAGACTGCAAAAACACCCCTTGAAAAAAAAGGAAAAATAAAGATATTTTCATATGAACAAAAGCTGAGAGAATTCATAACCAGTAGATTTGACCTACTAGAAATGTTAAAAGAAGTTTCTTTGAATTGAAAAGGAATAACATCAGGTGGAAACAGTCTTGTATGAAGAAATGAGGAATGCTAGGAATGGTAACTATGTGGGAAAATGTAACAGACATGAAAACTAGAGAAAGCGAATTAATTTATAATGCTAAGAGTTAATTATATAAAAAGAACTAGTGACACTAAACACAAACCCACCTAGTAACAGACACTCAAAATGCAGAGAAGCATTTTGACAGGACTAAATGACAAAACTAATGACAAATAGACAGAATTAACAAACATGTTGGAGAGTTAACCTTCCTTTCTAAGTAACTGATTAAAAAATAATTCTGTAAAGATATAGAACAACTGAACAACATTAAGAACCAAGGTACCCAAATGGACATTTACAGAAAACTATATTGGAAATATGTATTTTTTCCAACTGTACTTGGAACATTCACCAAAACAAGTCTCAATAAGGTAAAAGAATTTAAAGCATATAGAACATGCTTTCTAGCTTTAACGGACTTATATTAGAAATCCATAATAATAAGATACTAAGGAAACCCTCAAATATTTTAAAGTGGCACATTTCTATAGCCTACAGATCAAAGAGGAAATCACAAGGGAAATTAGAAAATGTTCTGAACGATGAAATTAAAACAGAACTTATCAAAAGTTGTGGAATGCAGGTAAAGTTGTGCTTAATGGGAAATTTATAGCTTTACGTGCTTATATTAGCAAAGAAGAAAGTCCTAAAATCAATTATCTAACCACCTTAAGAATCCAGAAAAAGAAGAAATCAAATTCAAAATAGAAAGAAGGAAATAAAGAACAGAAATCAATGAAATACTGCACAGCAAAAAATAAATAAATAAATAACTAAATTAAAACAAACAGTAAACAGACAACATATAAAATGGGAGAAAGTATTTGCAGATTATGCCTCCAACGAAGTACTAATATACAGAATCTACAAGGGACTTTAACAACTCAACAAGAAAAAAAAAAAGCCTCATTAAAAACTAGGCAAAGGAAATGAATAGACATTTCTCAAAGGAAGAAATGTAAGAGGCCAACTAACATGAAAAAATACTCATCACTAATTATCAGAGAAATGCAAATTAAAATTGCAATGAAATATCATCTTACACCAGTCAGAATGGCTATTAATTAAAAGGTTAAAAAAACAAAAAACAAAAAATACCACAAACAGATGCTGGTATAAATGCAGAGAAAAGGGAAAGTTTATACACTACTGGTGGAAATGTAAATTAGTTCAGCTTCTATGGAAAACAGTACGAAGATTTCTCAAAGAACTAAAAATAGAACTGCCATTTGACCCAGCAATCCTACTACTGGGTATCTACCCAAAGCAAATCATTATGTAAAAAAAGACACTTGCACTTATATGTTCATTGATTGTAGCATTATTCACAATAGCAAAGTCATAGAACCAACTTTTAAGTGTTTTACTAATGGTTGACTGGATAAAGAAAATGTTATACACACACACACACACACACACACACACACACCCCACAGAATTCTATGCAGTCACAAAGAAGAATGGAATCATGCCTTTGGTAGCAACATGGATGGAGCTGGAGGCCATTATCCTAAGTGAACCAACTCAAAAACAGAAAATCAAATACCACATGTTATCACTTTTAACTGGGAGCTAAACAATGGGTACACATGGACATAAAGATGGAAATACTAGACACTGAGGGTTCCAAAAGTGGGGAGGATGAGAGGGGGAGCAAGGGTTGAAAAATTACCTGTCATGTACAAGGCTCACTGTTTGGGTAATGGGTACACTAGAAGCCCAACCCCTACCAGTATGTAATATACCCATGTAACAAATATGCGCATGTACCCCCTGAATCTAAAATAATAAAATAAAAGGTGAGCAAAAGATAGAGAAAATCAATTAAATTGAAAGTTGGTTATTTGAAAAGATCTATAAAATTGATCTCTTTCTCTATCTCAACTGTTAATATATCCAATATAATGAACCATTACAACTCAATAAAAATAACCCAATAAAAATGGGTAAAAGGCTAAAAAAAAGAAAATACACAGATGGTCAGCAAAAACGTGAAAGTGCTCCTCACTTTAAAAACAACATGAGATACCACTACTACACACCCACCAGAATAGCTAAAGCTAAACCGATAATACAAAGTGTAGGTGAGGGTGTAGAGCAACTGCATACCTCATATATTGCTGATAGGAATGTAAAACAGTAAAATCATGCTAGGAAAGGTTTGGCAGTTTCTCATGAAGTTAAAAGTATATTTCCCACATGATTCAGCAATAGACTCCCAAGCACTGGCCTGGAAGAAATGAAATCACTTATCCATTCAAAGACTTGTATAAAATGTTCATAGAAACTTTGTTAAGAATTCTCCCATGTTGGAAATGACCTAGATTCCCATCAGCAGGAGACTGGATAAAGTGGAGTGCACCCACACAGTGCATCCAGCAACAAAAAGGAGCCAACTGTGGACACATGCAGCAACAGGGATGAATCTCAGAAAAATCATGTTGAGGGAAAGAAGCCAGATACAGCAGACTCCGTAATGTATGACTCCATTTATATGAAAGTGAAAAACAGGGATTTGCATGGCTTGATACAATGCAGCATGTGTTGAACTCTGTCTGCACCTAGTCTTTTCCACCTCACGATACATCCTGGTCACTGGTCCCTATCAGGATGTTTGGATCTGCCTCTGTGTCTTCATCAGCAGCATGGTGTTCCATTGGGCAGAAGGAGCATCAATTATTTACTGCTGCTATTGGAGGATACAGATCGTTTTCAAGCTTTTGTTCTTATGCCACCACAGGGAAACTCATTGTAGGTTTTCTTTGTTGACAAGTCTAGTTAGCTGGGGACAAACTCTTAGAATGGATGTCTGAGGTCAAAGAATGCACTGACTTTTTTCTTGGGAAGCCAGCACACAGTCCCAGGCAATCTGGGGAGCAAGGGCTCTCCTGGCCCATCTCAAGGTTACAGCCAAGGGCCCTGCATCCAGAACTGCTAATATGAATAGGCATTATGAGTCACTGATCTTGGTGGCTACCAAGATCATGCTGGCAGCCTCCGGTGACTGCTGGAGTGTGCTGGTAATACCCAGCTACAGCTATATCATATACCAGACCTCAGGTGCTCCTGCCCACCTGCAGGTGAGCAGGTGGGAAGTGGGCACAGACACATGGGACAGGATATGCCTAGGACAGAGCCTTGTTTGGACACCAAAAGGGTCTGAGAGGAGTCACAGGTGCCCTACCCCAGGGAGGAGGCAGCCAGAGCCCTATGCAGAGCCCTTCCTGCCAGGTCTCCAACCACCCTGGGCCACAGGGCTGTAGCAGTGACCATGAAATCCTCCATACTTGTCTCTACGTCTGGTCCTGCTCCCTCAAACTCTAGCCTTCCAGTCCACACCCCCACACCTCTCCAAGGCAATCATTCTTTACACAAATAAACTTATGAAATTAAATGATAAAAAGCCTTCAGCTTCTGGCCAAGATGATTGATAGTACAGATTTACCTTTCTCCCTGAAACAACCAAAAGAATAAACAGGATGTATGAAACAATGGTTTTTCAAGACACTGGACATCAGGCATTGAAGGACAGTGATCTATAGGAGCCAGGAAATGAAGGAGGCAAACTCTACAATTACTCCAGATCACTGTCTTTGAGAGTTTCCAGGCCATGGTATAGAAAGAGGGAACTGCATGGAGTCTTGAGGTCTCACTGACTTGAGAGACACAGCTGAGAGTCTGGAGAGGCGAGGTGGCTACAGTTTGTAAGACACAGTACTAGAGAGTAGAGAGCTGCACAGACAGAGAACTCCAAAGAACTGCAGAGAGTCTCTCTGAAGTATTTAATAGAGTCTGGATCAGCACATGCACGTGAAGAAACTACTCAAGGATGGAAAAAGAATCACCTGAAAGGATTAGCAATAACAATATCCAGTACTCACACAGGACCAGGAATAGTGCCTGTACCCACCAGGCAGATTGGAAAATGCCAATGAACAGGGCATTACGCAGACTATGCAGAAAAGTCTTGCCTCATTAATAGGGAATATGCCTATTCCCTATTGATATTCCCTAAATCACAGAGCTCTAGACTGAACACTGCCCTGTCTCCACCTAAGAAAGCTTAAAAGCAAGACCCCAAATCATCACACTGTTTCCAAGTAACTTTACTGTGTTTCAGAGCAAAGCTTAATCTTTGCAGGAATAAAAAATCATTCAGCATCCAACAAGGTAAAATTCACAATGACTATCACCCAATAAAAAATTACCAGGCATGAAAAAAAGCAGGAATATACAACCCATAATGAGGAGAAAAGTTGATCAATCAAAACTGACCTAGAAGGGACACAAATGCTAGAATGAGCAAAGAATATTAACAGTTATTATAATTGTATTCTGTATGTTCAAAAGGTTAAGTAAAGACATGGAAAATATAAGAAAGACACCAAATCAAACTTTTTTCTAAAAAAGAACAAATTAGAGGACAAACACTATCTGATTACAAAACTTATAAAGTACACAGTAATCAGAAACTGTGTCGCTGGCACAAAGACAGAAAATACATCAGCGGAACAGAAAACATCCAGAAACAAATTCTCACAAATGTAGTTAGCTGAATTTTGACTACAGATAAAGGCAACTCCGTGGAGAAAGGACAGTCTTTCAACAAATGGTGCTGGAAAAATTGGATCAAGTAGGCAAAATACTGAAATTCAACCCAAAATTTATACCCCAAATTTAGTCCTCATATAAAATATACTGAAATGTAAACCTCCAAATTATAAAATGTCTAGAAGAAAACATGGTAGAAAACCTTGTGACCTTGGACTAGGCAAAGACTTAGTAGCTACGACAGCAAGAGCACCATACATAAAATCACACATTGATAACTTCAACTTCATCAAAATTAAAAACTCTTGCAGTGCAATAGACACTGTTAATAGAATGAAAAGATAAGCCACAGATTGGGGGGAAAAAAAAACTTTGCAAAGCATCTCTCAAAACTAAAAAATAAGAAAAATTCAAATTTAAAAATAGGCAAGAGCTTTGAACAGGCAGTTCACCAATGAATATATATGGATAGCAAATAGGCACATGAAAAGGTGCCCAACATCGAAATCATCAAGAGATGTACATCAAAAACACAATGAAGGTCGGGCACGGCGGTTCATGCCTGTAATCCCAGCATTTTGGGAGCCCGAGGCGGGCGGATCACAAGGTCAAGAGATCGAGACCGTCTTGGCCAACATGGTGAAACCCTGTCTCTACTAAAAATACAAAAATTAGCTGGGTGTGGTGGCATGTGCCTGTACTCCCAGTTACCCGGGAGGCTGAGGCAGGAGAATCACTTGAACCTGAGAGGCAGAGGTTGCAGTGAGCCGAGACTGTGCCACTGTGTTCCAGCCCAGCGACAGGGTGAGACTCTGTCTCAAAAAACAAACAAACAAAACACACACACACACACACACACACACACACACAGATACTACTACTACATATCTATCAGCTGAATAGACTCCATTGTGTATATGTACCACATTTTCTTTATCCATTCATCTCTTGATGGACACATAGGTTGCTTTCAAATCTTGGCTATTGTGAACATTGCTGCAATAAACATGGGAGTACAGATATCTCTTTGATATACTGATTTCCTTTCTTTTGGGTCTATACTTAGCAGTGGGATCGCTGGATCATATGGTAGCTCTATTTTTAGTTTTTTTGAGGAATCTTCAAACTGTTCTCCATAGTGGTTGTATTAATTTACATTCCCACCAACTGTGTGGGGGTTCCCTTTTCTCCACATTCTTACCAGCATTTGCTATTGTACGTTTTTTGAGTAAAAGTCATTTTAACTGGGGAGAGATGATACCTCATTGCATTTGATTTGCATTTCTCTGATGATCAACAGTGTTGAGCACCTTTTCATATACCTGTTTTCCATTTGTGTCTTCTTTTGAGAAATGTCTATTGAGATCTTTTGCCCATTTTAAATCAGATTATTGTATGTTTTCCTCTTGAGTTATTTGAGCACTTTATATATTCTGGTTATTAATTCCTTGTCAGATTACATATCTATTAGAATGGCTAAAAGGAAAGAGGCTGACCATATGAAATGTTGGTAAGAATGAGGAGAAACTAGAACTGGTGGGAATGTAACAGGATACAAACACTTAGGAAAACAATTTGTCAGTTTACTGAGAAGCGATAGTGGGATGTTAAAATACGAATCTTTGCAGACTCACTTCCAGTGAAGAAAGCAAAACTAGACCAGGTATGGTGGCACACGCCTGAATTCCCAGCTACTTGGGAGGCTGAGGCAGGAGGATCATTTAAGCCCAGGAATTCAGGCCTGTAGTGCACTATGATTGTACTTGTGAATAGCCACTTTACTCCAGCCTGGCAACATCACAAAACCCCATCACCAGAAAAGGAAGACTGTCAACAGCTACTTTTTAAAAAAACATTTCTTTAAGAAGTCATTGAAAGTCTCTGGAAATTGTCCTGCAGCATACAGCAAATGAAGAAATATTTATTCAAGAAAACATATTAAAACTCAGTAAGAATAGCAAGAATCTGTGGCATTGAGCCATGGCCCATTCCCTCCCCTTCCCGCTTCCTCTCTATTCAGCTTCACAGAAGCTCCACTCTGAGTGAGTGTGATCAAAATATGGTGCTCCCTCTCCCTCTCCTCCCAACCAAGTCATTCCATGCCTTACTGAGAAGGGCAGACCACCCGCATTTCTAATCCCCTTCAATTCCAAGTTGAAGAATTCCTGGTGAATGTGGCTGAGAGATACGGAGCTTCCTTCCTCTACCAATAGGACAGAAGTTCTACCCTAGCACATCAGCCCAAGGATACTGGCACCCTAACCACCGTTGCCTCAGCTGAAGGCAGAGTGTTTACACCAAAATAGGAAAGCAATGAAGACAGAGGTCACAGGCCCATTCAGGATTCAGAGACTGCGCCAGGGGAGAGGCAGCACATAGAAAAAGCTCTCTCCACAAAGGACCTGACATTATTTGAAAGAGACTGGAGAAGTTTAAGCTTAAGGATGCTCTCAAAATCAATAGTTGCTCTTAATTAAGAGGAACAAGCTAAACCATAGGCCATCTATGTCACCAGGGAGAATCTGGGAAAGAGATAGCTAAGAAGACTTCCCCTGGGTACAGAATAAACCTTAAAGACTGAGCTCAAAATCTAGCCCTCTCCAAATCTAATTGGATTAGGCTGCTCAGAAATTAATGTTTCAGGGCATTGTCAAAAAAGACATAAAGCAATCAGTTGGTAATTAGTGGAGTCTAAAGGATGGAGAGTAATATCAAATGAAACAGACAGCTTAACACAGAGATCAGAAAAGAGACAGGGTGTGCTACAACCATCCTCATCCCAAGATAACTGTGTGCATGTCCCAGGCTGTGCCTTTTGATGAGCAACACCAAAGACTTCATTCTGTGGGTGAAATGGGCTTCACTAAGTTAGTCTAGCCAAGTCATAAAACACATAAGCAAACAAAATTAAGCTTCAGAGAGGGAGAAGGGCAATCAGTCTCCAAAGTTGCTATATTACCAGAAATGTTTTCATTTCCAACAAAATATTATAAGACATACAAAAAAAAAAAAACCAGGAACATGGACCCATACACAGGAAAAATGTAGGCAACAGAAACTGCCTGTGAGAAACTCCAGATGCTATACTTCACAGACAAAGTCTTCAAAGTATGCATTAGGAATATGTTTGGAAAACTAAAGGAGGCCATGCTTAAAGAAGTTATGAAAGATAGGAAGATCATGTTTCATCAAATGGAGAATATTAATAGAGATAGGAACTATAAAAAACTAAAAGTTCTGTGATTTAAAAGTGTAATAAATAAAATGAAAAATTCATTAGAGCGGCTCAACAGTGGATTTTAACTAGCAAAAGAAATACACAGTGAACTTAAGAATAGATCAATAGAGACCATGCAATCTGAAGAACAGAGTAAAAACAGACGGAAAAAAATGAGCAGAGCCTCAGAGTAATGTAGGACACCTTTAGACACACAAATATACATGTAACAGAAATACTGGGAGGAGAGAAGAAATGAACAGAAATAATATTAGATGAATTAATGGTTGAGGCCATGTGTGGTGGCTTATGTCTGTAATCCCAGCACTTTGGGAGGCCAAGGCAGACAGATCACATGAGGTCAGGAGTTTGAGACCAGCCTGGCCAACACGGTGAAACCCTGTCTCTACTAAAACACACACACACACACACACACACACACACACACACACACACACAAGAATTAGCCAGGCGTGGTGGCGGTAGCTGTAATCCCAGCTACCAGCTACTCAGGAGGCTGAGGCAGGAGAATCACTTGACCCTGGAAGGTGGAGGTTGCAATGAGCTGAGATCACATTACTACACTCCAGCCTGGGTGACAGAGCAAGACTCTGTCTCAAAAAAAAAAAAAAAAAAAGAAAAGAAAAAAAGGAAATAATAGCTGAAAACTTCCAGTTGCTGAAAAATATTGATTTGTATATCCAGGAAGCTCAGCAAAAATCTGATTAGGATGTATACAAAGACAGCCACACCCAGACACATAGTACAAATGCTGAAAGCCGAAACCAAAGATAAAATCTTGACAGCAAGAAGAAAAAAATTACATATGAGGGAACCCCAATAAGATGAATAGCTGACTGCTTAGTAGTATGATATATTTAAAGTGCTCAAAGAAAAATATTAACCATGAATCTTATATTTAGCAAATGCATCTTTCAAAAATGAAGGTGAAATACAACCATTCCCAGATAAACAAAACTTGAGAGAATTTACTGCTGTCAGGTTCACCTTATAAGAAATATTAAAGGAAATCAGTCAGGCTAAAAGCAAGTAAACCCAGATGAAAATTTGAACCCACATTAAAAAAAGAGCCCTGTTAAACGTAGTTATGCAAATATTAATAAATAAACAAATGCATATTTTCTGCTTTCTTCTCTTACCTGATTTTAAAAGCAATTGTATGAAACAGAATGTATATATGCATACATATGTATATACAAATATACATATGTATGACACTAACATATTGTTAGGTATTGTTAGGCCTATACATGTGATACGCCCACAAAGGAGGTGGGCAGGTACTGGAGTAAGGAAATGATCCCAGATGGTAACTCAAACCCACAGGAACCAATAAAGAGAACCAGAAATGATAAATAAGAAGGCAAATATAAGAAGCTAAAAAAATTTACTTGTTCTCTATACAGAAGTGTCCGTATATAAAGTAATAATTATAACAGTGTATTAGTAGGTTTATGACATATTCTTATGTCATATATATAACAATAGTAGCACAAAAAGGAAAAGAGGGCACAGAGTTTTCTAGAAGCAACATTTCTATAGTTCACTGAAATTAAATTAGAAGAATTATAAGTAGATTTTGATACATTTACACTCTTTGGAAGCCCTAGAGCAACCATCAAAGAAATAACTCAGAAAATATAGAGATTTGGAGTACTTCTGGTTCCAAAATCGTGGTGTAGAAGCAAGCTGGCTTCACCTCCTCCCACAGAAAATTAGAAACAAATAGACAGCATTGACATTATCACCAGCAATATTCCAGAACTCAAATATCATGAGAATATATGTGGTTCCCTTAGCCACAGAGAAGTGAACAAACTCTGAGCAGACAGTAAGGAAATTGGATTTTCATATCCACAGTGTCCCTCCCCACAATCCATCCAGTACCTAGTGCATAGAAAATTTTCCCCAACTCACAGTTGGAAAAATACTGGAAAAAATAAGATCATGGGCCAGGCGCGGTGGCTCAAGCCTGTAATCCCAGCACTTTGGGAGGCTGAGACGGACGGATCATGAGGTCAGGAGATCGAGACCATCCTGGCTAACACGGTGAAACCCTGTCTCTACTAAAAAACACAAAATACTAGCCGGACGAGGTGGTGGGCATCTGTAGTACCAGCTACTCGGGAGGCTGAGGCAGGAGAATGGCATAAACCCGGGAGGCAGAGCTTGCAATGAGCTGAGATCCAGCCACTGCACTCCAGCCTGGGTGACAGAGCGAGACTCCGTCTCAAAAAAAAAAAAAATCAAGGTGGTAAGCCAACTTCCTCATCCTCTTGGGTTCACTGGCAGGTGACCCATTCCTGTTTCAACCATGGGAGGTATCAGGAGTGCCTGAAAGGAGAAACATCCCTGAGGATAGCCAGAGACAAAAGAGGGAGGCTAGACTACCAGCCCCAGCCCTGGAAACTTAACCCTGTAACTTGGTCAAAGGAGACACCAAATCACAGTGGCTGTTTACCAGCACCATGCTGTAGGAGGTTCATCCCACAGGTCCCCTGGGCATGAGCCTATACCCAGCAGTCCCACACTACTGAGTCATCCCCTTTGAGACCTCCCCTATTTGAGATGCATGACACTACTTGTTTATTAGAACTGAGGCAAACCTGGGCTTAAGGCACCATCTAGTGCAAAGAAGGAGGCAGAAACCTAGCAGAGAAAAAAAGAAAGAAAATCAATGGGTAAACTACAAAGAATCTCTGAGGAAACATATCCAATAAACAACCAAACAAGCCAGATAAGACTGAAACAAATAACTAAGCCTTTAATGCAAAGATGTAGACATATATCAACAAGAAACAACAGCCAACAGGGACCCAGGATTTCTCTAGATGTACAAAGCAAGAAACCAGAAACTGACCCTAATGAGATGGCAATATGTGAACTTTCTGATCAAAAATTCAAAATAGGCCAGGTACAGTGGCTCACCCCTATAATCTTAGCACTTTGGCAGACCAAAGTGGGAGGATCACTTGAACCCAGGAATTTGAGACCAGCCTAGGCAACATAGGGAGATTTGTCTCTACAAAATATTTTAAAAATTAGCTGAATGACATATACCTGTGATTCCAGCTACTCAGGAGGCTAAGGTAGGAGGATTGCTTAAGCCTGCAAAGTCAAGGATAGAGTGAGCCATGATCATGCCCCTGCACTGCAGCCTGGGTGACAGAGCAAGACCTAAATAAAACTACTCCAATGTGTAATCAAACTCTCAAAGGTCAAGGACAAAGAGAGGATCCAAAAAATAACAACAGAAAAGAGGCAAATAACATATAAAGAAACTCCAATTTGTCTGGCAACAGATTTCTCAAAAGGAACCATACAGGCCAGAAGGGAATGGTATAACATTTTCAAAGTGCTGAAAGAAAAAAAATAACTGTCAGCTAATAATACTGTACCCAGCAAAGCTGTCCTTCAAGTATGAAGGAGAGATAAAGTCATCCTCAGACAAACAAAAACAGAATTCACCACTATCAGATCCATCTTCCAAGAAATGCTAATGAGAGTTCTTCAATTTGAAAGAAGAAAAACACTAATGAACAGAATGAAAACATTTTGATGCATAAAATTCACTTGTAAAATTAAGTACACATACAAACCCAGAATACTCTAATACTCTAATTGTGGTGTGCAATGCACTGTTAACCCTAGTATAAAGCCCAAAAGACAAATCTATCTAAAACAACAACAGCTATAGAAACCTATTAAGAGATAGGCATTATATGTAAATTGAGACAACATAAAGTCAAAATGTTGAGAGAATGGAGTTAATTTGTAGAGTTTTTAAAAAATGTTTTCTTTGTTTCTATTCTTCTCTGTGTTCTCTCTCTCTCTCTCTTTCTCTCTCTCTCTCTCGACAGGGTCTTATTGTGGCACCCAGGCTGCAGTGCAGTGGTGTGATCATGACTCACTGCAGCTTTAAATTCCAGGGCTCAAGTGATCCTCCTACTTCAACCTCCCAAGTAGCTGGATTACAGGCACACACCACCATGCCTGGCTAGTTTTTAAAAAAAAACATTTTTTGTAGAGACAGGGTCTCACTGTGTTGCCCAGACTGGTCTCAAACTCCTGGACTTAAGCAATCCTCCCACCTCAGACTTCTGAAGTATTGTGATTACAGGCATAAACCACTGTGCACAGCAGTTGTCATCTCTTCAAAATAATTTGTTATATATATATGATTTTTTTGTAAGCCTCATGGTAACCAGAATGCAAAAACCTACAATAGATTCACTAAAAATAAAAAAAGAATTAAAACATAATGCCAAAGAATATCACTTAGCCACAAAGGAAGACTGTAGGAAAGGAAGAAAGGATGCAGAGTTACAAAACAACCAGGAAACAAGCAACAAAATGGCAGCTATAAGTCCACATTTAATCAATAACAACACTGAATGTCAATGGACTTAATTCTCCAATTAAAAGGCATAGTGTGGCTGAATGGATAAAGAAATAATTCCTAACTATATGCTACCTAAAGAAACTCACCTCACATATAAAAACACACATAGACTGAAAGCGAAGGAATGGGAAAAGATATTTTATGCTAACCAAAAAAGCTACTACATGCTAACCAAAAAAGAGCAGGAATATCTGCAGTTATATTAGATTGAATAGACTACAAATCAGAGACTGTGAAGAGATTAAGAAGGTCACCATATGATGATAAAGGGATCAATTAAGTAAGATAATATAATAATTATAAATATATATGCACCCAATTAACTCTAGCTTCCACGTATATAAAGCAAGCATTAATAGATCTAAAGGAAGAGATGGATTGCAATACAATAATGGTAGGGGATTTTAACACCCTACTCTTAGTAATGGGCCGATTATCCAGACAGATAATTAGCAAAGAAACATCTAAGTTAAAAAAATACAGGATATCAATGAAATGAAAAGTTGATTCTTTGAAAAGGTAAATGAAATCAACAAACTTTTAGCTAGACTAAAAGAGAGAGAAGTCTTAAATAAATAAAATCAGAAACAAAAAAGAAGTCATAACTGAGACCACAGAATTACAAAGAATCATTAGATGCTATTATAAATAACTATATGCCAACACATTGGAAAACCTAGAAGAAATGGATAAATTCCTGGACACATACAATATACTAAGATTGAACCATGAAGAAATAGAAAACCTCAACAGACCGAGAACAAGTAACAAGATTGAAGATGTGATAAAAAGTCTTGCATTAGAGAAAAACCCAGGACCTGATGGCTTTACTGCTGGATTCTACCAAACATTTAAAGAAAAACTAATACCAATTCTACTCAAACTCATCAAAAGATTAAACAGGAGAGAATACTTCCCAACTCATTCTATGAGGCCAGAATTACCCTGTTACCAAAACCAGACAACACAATGAAAAAGAACATAACAAGTCACTATCACTGATGGATATAGATGCAAACATTCTCAACAAAATACTAGCAAACAAAATTCAACAACACATTAAAAAGATTGTTCACCATGATTAACTGGGATTTATCCTAGGTATGCAAGGATGTTTAACATATTCAAATCAATAAACATGTTACATCACATTGACAAAACCAAGAATAAAAACCATATGATCATTTCAATGATGCTGAAAAGCATTCAATAAAATTCAGCATCCCTTTGTGTTTTTATGTTAAAAAGTTAAGAGTTAAGAATTTTTATGTTAAAAACTTTCAACAAACTGAGTATTAAAGACACATATTTCAAAATAATAAAGGCCATATATGACAAACCCACAACTAACCTTATACTGAAGAGGGAAAAATTGAAAGCCTTTCCTCTAAGATTTGGAACAAGGCAGAGTCCCACTTTCACCACTTTTATCCAACATAATACTTAAAGTCCTGGCCAGAGCAATTAGCTAAAAGAAATATACAAAAGAGGTCCAAATTAGAAAGTAAGAAGTCAAGTTAGCCTTGTTCACAGATGACATGATCTTATACTTAGAAAAACCTAAAGATGCCACCAAAAAACTTCTAGAACTGATAAACAAATTCAGTAAAGCTGTAGGATACAAAATCAATATACAAAAATTGGTAGAACTTATATACGCTAACAGTGAACAATCTGAAAAGGAAATTAAGAAAGCAACTCTACTTACAGTAGCTACAGAAATATAAAATACATAGGAATCTGGCCGGGCGCGGTGGCTCAAGCCTGTAATCCCAGCACTTTGGGAAGCCGAGACAGGTGGATCACGAGGTCAGGAGATCGAGACCATCCTGGCTAACCTGGTGAAACCCTGTCTCCACTAAAAAATACAAAGAACTAGCCGGGAGAGGT
>NC_045447.1:107068074-107232995 GCF_002776525.5 Piliocolobus tephrosceles | reverse complement strand
ACACACACACACACACACACAAATTGATATTCCATACTCATGGACTAGAAGTATTAATATTGTTAAAATGACAATACAACTCAAAGCAACCTACAGATTCAATGCAATCCCTATAAAATAAATTTGACGTACTTCATAGAAATGTTTAAAATACTAAAATGTACATGGAGCCACATCTATTTGATGAAGAAATTTTGAGCAAAAAGAACAAAGCTGGAGGCATCATATGACCTTTGAAACATACTACAATCAGCATGGTAGTATATATAGCAAAATGTACCACCAAATCAGCACGGTACTGGCATTTTAAAAAGACACATAGAACAATGGAACAGCATAGAGAACCCACATATATGTCTATTATTTTTAACAAAGGCACAAAGAGCATACACTGGGGAAGGGGCATCCTCTTCCATAAACGGTTCTGGAAAACTGGATAATCATGTGCAGAAGAATGAAACTAGATCCCTATCTCTCACCATATTCAAAAATCAAATCAAAATGGATTAAAGGCTTAAACCTAAGACCTGAAACTAAGAAAGTACTAGAAGACAACACTGGGGAACTGCTCCAGGATATTGGTCTGGGCAAAGATTTTTGTGTGTGTAAGATCTCAAAAGCACAATCAAAGCAAAAGCACAATCAAAGCGAAAGCATAATCAAAGCAAAAATAGACAAATGGGATTACATCAAGCTACAAAGCTCTGCACAGGAAAGGAAACAATCAACAAAGTGAAAAGACAACCTACAAAATGGAAGAAAATATTTGCAAACTACCCATCAGACAAGAAATTAATAACCAGAATACATAAGGAGCTCAAATATCTCAATAGCAAAAAACTCCAAATAATCCAATTTTAAAATGGGCCAAATATCTGAAAAGACATTGCTCAAAAGGAGTCATACAAATGACCAACAGTATATGAAGAAAATGCGCAACTTCGCTGTCAGAGAAATTCAAATCAAAATCACAGTGAGAGATCATCTCACCCCAGCTAGCATGGCTTTTATAAAGAAGACAGGGATTAACAGATGCTGGCAAGAATGTGGAGAAAGGAGAGCCCTTCTACACTGTTGGTGGGAATGTAATTAGTACAGCCGCTACTGAAAACTGTATGAAGGTTTCTCAAAAAACTAAAAATGGAACTATCACATGATCCAGCAATTTCACTACTGGGTATATATCCAAAAGAAAGGAAATTAATATACCAAAAGACATCTGAACTCCCACATTTATTGTAGCACTGTTCACAATAGCCAAAACATGGAACCGACCTAAGTGCCTATCAATGGATGAATGGATAAAGAAAATGTGGTGTATATATACACAATGGAATATATTCAGCCATAAAAAAAGAACAAAATCCAGTCATTTGCAGCAACATGGATGGAACTGGAGGTCACTATGTTAAGTGAAATAAGCTAAGCACAGAAAGACATGTTCTCACTCATATATGGGAGTTAAAAAACGTGGGTCTCATAAATATAAAAAGTACATTGGTGGTTATCAGAAGCTGGGAAGGTGGAGGCAGGAGAAAAGGGTTTAATTAATGAGTCTAAATATACAATTTGACAGAAGAAAGAAGATCTAATGTTTGACAAGTTGGTAGGGTGACTGTAGTTTCTAATAATCTATTGCGTATTTCAAAATAACTAGAAGAGAATAATTCAAATGTTTCTAGCATAATGAAAAAACAAATATTCAAGGTGGTGAATATTCCAGTTATACTAAATTCATCTTTATAAATTATATAAATGTATTAATTTATCACATATATCCTGAAAATATATACATCTATTATGTGTCAACATTTTTTAATATAGAGAAAAAATCATTAAAGGAATTAAAATGTTATACTAGAAAATATTAACTCCACACAAAAGAAAGAAATCAAGGAGGAACAGAGGAACAAAATAAAGGAGACATATAGTAAACAAAAATGAAATGTCAGATGTAAGTCCAACAATATCAATGACATTAACTTAGAATGGATTAAACAATCCAATCAAAAAGCAGAATTGTCATAATGAATAAAACACATGATCCAATTATATGTTGACTTTAGGAGATATGTTTGATTCAAAGATACAAATGGGTTGAAAGTGAAAGGATGGAAAAGATATATCATGCATATAGCAACCATAAGAAAGCTGGAGTGGCTATATTAATACCATATAAAATAGCTTTAATTTTTTTCCCTGAAGATAAATAGGGATATTTTATAATGATAAAAGTGTCAATCCATCAGGAAGTTGTAACAATTATAAATGTATGTGCACCTAACAACAAAGCCCTATGATATATGGAGCAAATGCTAACAGAATTGAAAGTGGAAATAGACAATTCAACAATAATAATTAGAAACTTCAATACTCTATATAATAGATAGAACAACTTGGCAAAAGGTCAACAAGGACATAGAAGACTTGAACAGCAATATACACAAACTAGACTTAACAGATATGTATAGAACGCTGTGCCTATTGAAAGCAGAATCACATTATTCTGAAGCACAAATGAAACATTCTACAAGACAGATAACAGGGCAGATCACCAAGCAAGCCTAAATAAATTTCAAATGTAAAATAATTGAAATTGTATAAATTAGGACCTCCAATTACAATGAAGTGAAATTGAAACCTAATAACAAAAAGAAATGTGAGAAATTCATAAATATGTGAGAACTAAACAACATACTATGAAATACCAATGGGTCAAAAAAATCCCAAAGGAAATTAGAAAAATACTTTGAGATAGGTAAAAATGAAGATGCAACACATGAAAATTTCTGGAATGCAGCTAACATACTGCTTAGAGAGAGATTTATAGATGTGAATTACATGAAATAAAAATTAAAATCTCAAATCAATATCCTTCCACCTTAAGAACCTCGAATAAGAAGTGCAAACTGAGCCCAAAGTAAGCAGCAGAAAGGAAATAATGATTACAGTGAAAACTAATGAATCAGAGAATACAAAAATAATAGAGAAAATCAAATAAATCAAGCATTGGCTCTCAAAAAAAATTAACAAAATTAACAGACAACAAAATTTACACTCAGTCATGAATCCTTTTACATTAAGGAGTAGTGTAAATTCCTTTTTACACTAAGGACTAGTATAAATCGTTTTTACACTAATGACTACGTCTAGACTGGCTAAGAAAAAAAGAGATGACTCAAAATACCAATATCAGAAGTGAAATAGGAGACATAACTACTGACTTTACAGAAATGAACACAATTACAATGGAATACTATGAAAAACTGTGTGCCAAAAATTATATAACTTAGATGAAATGGACTAATTACTAGAAAAAAGAGCAACTGAAGCTGAGTTGAGAAGAAATAGAAAATCTGAGTATACTTATACAAGTAAAGAGTTTGGCTTAGTAATCAAAGAAACTTCTGCCAAAAAAGCCCAAGACCAAATGGCTTCACTGGTTAATTCTACCAAGCACTTAAAAAAGAATTAATACTATTTTTTTCTCAAACTCTTGCAAAAATAAAAGAGGTTGGAGTACTTTCCACCCCATTCTATGAGACCAGTATTGCCCTTATTTCAAAACCAGACAGATACACCACAGGAAAACCATGTTTCATTCATTCTCACTTTTATATAGAGAGACACCAAAATCCTCAACAAAACGCTATCAAATAGAATCCAGCAATGTACAAAAAGAATTATACACTATGACCAAATGAGATTCATCTCAAGAATGCAATGTTGCCTTATTATCTGAAAATCAGTTAAAGTAATACACTACATCAACAGAATGAAGGCAAAACCCATATTTTCGTCTCAATTGATGAAAAAAAGACAGTTGACAAAATCTAACACCTTTTTTATGATAAAAACACTCAACAAACTGGGAATAGAAGGAAACCAATGAAAAACCCATGAAGTTAACTTCATATATAATAATGAAAAGCTGAATTATTTTTTCTTAAGATCAAGGAAAAAACAAGGATGTCTGTTCTCACCACTTCTATTCAACTTTTACTGGAGGTTCTAACCAGAGAAATTGAGTAAGAAAAAAATAAAATGTATCTAGATTGAAAAGTAAGAAATAAAATGATCTCTATTTGAAGAAGAAATAAACTTTTATACATAAACTCCTAAGGAACTCACTAAAAATCTGTTATTAGAACTAATAAACAAGTTCAACACAGTTACAGAATATAGGATTGATATATAAAAATCAAATGCATTTCTAAACAACTCTATTTACAATAACATGAACAATAATAAAATACTTAAGTTTAACAAAAGAAGTGCAGCTGGGCGCGGTGGCTCAAGCCTGTAATCCCAGCACTTTGGGAGGCCGAGACGGGCGGATCACGAGGTCAGGAGATCGAGACCATCCTGGCTAACATGGTGAAACCCCGTCTCTACTAAAAATACAAAAAAAAACTAGCCAGGAGAGGTGGCGGGCGCCTGTAGTCCCAGCTACTCCGGAGGCTGAGGCAGGAGAATGGTGTAAACCCGGGAGGCGGACCTTGCAGTGAGCTGAGATCCAGCCACCGCACTCCAGCCCGGGTGACAGAGCAAGACTCCGTCTCAAAAAAAAAAAAAAAGAAGCGCAAAACTTTTACTTTCGAAACTATAAAATATTGTTGAAAGAAATTAAAGAAGATCTAAATAAATGGAAAAATATCCCCTATTCATGCCATATTCATGGACCAAAGACTTAACATTGTCATGAAGGCAATGTTATCCAAAATGATGTGCAGATTCAATGCAATACCTATCAAAATTTCAGCTGATTTATTTTTGGAAATTGACAAGCTGATCCTAAAATTTATAAAGAAATTCAAAGGAAAATTGTCACAATAATCTCGGAAAAAGGACAAAGTTGGAAGAGTCATTCTTTTCCTATTTCAAAACTTACTACAAAGCAATAGTGATCAAGACAGTTTGGCGGTCGTATAGGAAAGATCTTTATTTAAATGGAATAGAACTGTGAGTCCAGAAATGAGCTCTCACTTTTATAGTCAATTGATTTATGATGAGGGTATCAAGATGATTCAATGGAGGAAGAATAATCTTCTTAGCAAGTGGTGCTAGGACAACTGAATATCCACATGCAAAAGAATGAAGGGGTATCCCTACCTCGCACCATATACCAAAATTACCTCAAAATGAATCAAAGACCAAATGTAAAAGCTAAAACTATATGTCTTAGAAGAAAACACAGGTGTAGATCTTCAGAATCTTAAATGGGAAATAGTTTCTTAGATATGACATCAAAAGCACAAACAGCAAAAAAAAAAAAAAAAAAAAAAAAAAAAATAGGCTGAATATCACCAAAATTAAAACTTTTTACAGTTCAAAAGACACCATCAAGAAAGTTAAAAAGCACACACACACAAAGTGAGATAAAATATGTGCAAATCATATATTATATAAGAGATTTGCATCCAGAATATAAAAAAAAATTACTACTAAATAACCAAAAGACAACCCAATTTATAGATGGGCAAAGGGTTTAAATAGACATTTCTTTAAGGAAGATATACAATAGACGTTAAGAATATAAAAAGATGTTTGCCATCATTAGTCATCAGACAAATGTCAGTCAAAATCATGAGCTGTACCACTTCACATCCACTAAAATGACCAGAATTAAAAAGACAATAGCAAGTATGTAGAGAAATTATAACCCTTATGCATAGTTGGTGGGAAAGCAAAATTGTGCAATTGCTTTGGAAAGCTGTTTAGCAGTTCCTCAAGGTATCAGAGTTTCCATATTACCCAGCAATTACATACCTAGGTATACACCCAAGAGAAATGAAGACTTGCGTATGAATGTTCAGAGAAACTATTTAATAACCAGAATTAATACCCCCAAACTGGAACCAACCCAAGTATCCTTTAGCAGGTGAATGATCAAACTACTGTGTGGTGTATTCACACCATGGAATCCTACTCATCAATAAAAAAGAATAAAGTATTGATACATGCAACAGCATGGATAAATTTCCATGCAATTAGGCTGAGTGAAAAAAAGCTACACATGAAAAATTCTGGGGGGTGATTTATATGTTCAGTATTTTCATTGTGGTGAGGGTTCCATAGATAGATGATAGACAGATAGAGAGAGAGACACAAACACCCACACATATGTACAGAAGCATATCAGTTTTATTAAGAAAGTGAAAAGACAAATTACAGGATAGAAGAAAGTTATTTGCAAGCCACATATCTGATAAGGGTTTAATATCCAGAATACATAAAAACCCTTACAACTCAACAACAAAAAGATAATCCAGTTAAATAATGGGCAAATAGCCAACAAGACATGAAAACATGCTTGACATCATCAGCCATTAGAAAAATACAAATCAAAACCAGAATGAGATACTACTTTACACTTACTAGGATGGCTATAACCTAAAAAACAGAAAGTAACAAGTGTTGACAAAGAGGTGGTGAAATTAAACCCTCATACATGCCTGGTGAGAATGTAAAATGGTACCAACACCATGGAAAAGTGTTGAAGTTCCTCCAAGAATTAAACATAAAAGTTATCATATAACCCAGCAGTTTCAGTCTTAGCTATATACCTAAAAAAACTGACAACAGGAACTTGAACAGATACTTGTTTGCCGGTGTTTATTGTAGCACTATTCACAATTAGTCAAAGGGTGGAAACAATCCACCCTTTTATCAACAGAGGAATGTGGTTTATCCATACAATGGAATAGTATTCCACAAGAAAAAGGAAGGAAATTCTGATACATACTACAGCACAGATGAACTTTGAAAACATGCTAAGTGGAATAAGCCAGACAGAAAAGGACACATACTCCGATTCCACTTACATGAAATAGCTATAATAGGCAAAATCATAGAGACAAAAATTAGAGTTTACCAGGGGCTAGAGGGGAGGGGAAATGGAGAGTTACTCTTTCATGGGTACAATTTCTGTTTGGGGTGGTGGTTGCACAACAATGTGTATTACTTAATGCCACTGAATTATACACTTAAAATAGCTAAAATGGCAAATTTTGTGTTATATATACTCTACCACAATTTAAAACAATGAATAATGTAATATACCAAAAATCACTGAATTTTACACTTTAAATGGGTGAATTGTACGGTATGTGAATTATATCTCAAAAACACTGTTTTAAGAATTCATCAACTTTCCTACTTTACATGTTTGCATTTTACTACATATCAGTTATGCTTCAATAAAGCAGTTAACAAAATGCTGCAATGCATGACTTTGATAAAAATAAAAATTAGATTGTAAGGAAAAAATTAAATTCCAAATGCAGTCTCTTAATCATTCCAATAATAAGGATTGATACAGTGCAGAAACTTGCAGTCGCTTTTCATTTCCCTGCTTCCCTGAAATCCATTCATTCCAATAAGAATAGTGTGTGCCCCACTCAGCACGTGCCAGCAGACTGTGACTTCCAGCACACCATGTCTGAGTTTATTTACACTGGTCTTAGGAGGTGAGTGCTGAGGCACTGAGATTCAAAGGACATAGATGGGACAATGGCGACTTAAGCTCAACAAGCCTTGGTTTCTTTATCCACGAAATGGGAATAATCATATCTGCTTCTAAGGATTGATGGAGGCATCTTTCCAAAAGGCTTGCTTAGTGGCGTGTGGCACATGGAAGAGGCTGCTTACACACAGCTTCGAGTAAGTGGGGGTCTGATATCCTCCCATGAAGGACACACGGTCCTTGCCTGGACTTCCATATCAAGGGAGGGAGGAGAGAACTCAGAGGGGAAGGGCGAGGGAAACAGACTGGCCTGGGATTGGTGTGGAGTCCATGTGCTTCTCAGCCCCTAAAAAGTTGTGGAGCGATGCGTGAGTGTGACTCGAGAGGGATGGGCAGCACCTGGAGGAG
This sequence comes from Piliocolobus tephrosceles, assembly GCF_002776525.5. Classification (NCBI taxonomy): domain Eukaryota; kingdom Metazoa; phylum Chordata; class Mammalia; order Primates; family Cercopithecidae; genus Piliocolobus; species Piliocolobus tephrosceles. The sequence continues at coordinate 107,225,122 of NC_045447.1, read as the reverse complement.
AAGAGGAAGCTGAATATTAGACAACGGAGGGGCCCGAAGTGGAGACAGAGTCCCCTGGACAGTAGACTTCTCAAAGTCCCTTCGGGCAAACCCTGGCCTCTGTCCCCAGGTCCACCGTTAGTAATGTCTTCTGCCCCATCCCTGCAATGCGCCTCCTGTCCTCACCTGCAAGAGGCAGTGAAGCTACCTGGCAAGGGGGTGCAGAGGAGGAAGACGCTCAAGTTGCACCCCCACCCACCCTCTTCCCAGCCCAAGGCTCTGCTACTATAGCACCCCCCTTCCCACATATTGCCCCTCAACCAGGGAGGATGTGCAGTGCCAGACATCCCTGGCCTGGCAGTCGGTGGCAAGGGGCTCTCTCTCTGTCTCTCGGTGTCCCCAGCCCTGGGCTGCGATCTCCCCACACCTCTCCTGCCTGGGACCTAGCCATGCCCCCTGCCACCCTCCCAGATCTGTCCATCCCTCCAGGCCTTCAGCCCCCCAGGACCGAGCTCTGGACAGCCAGGCAGGTCTATGAATAGCACACAGCCCTTTTCCTTTCCAAATATAAAATGTTTGCTTTCAATCAGGGGCGTCTGGGGAAATGGAAATTATAGGATTGGAGAGTGTCCTTGGGTAAAGAAATACCTCGAATGCCGAAACCTCACAGGGCCTCTGATTAGGGCTGGAATAATTCCTGCTGTAATATAAACAAGCCTCACTAGGCTAATGGGGGGCAGGGAGCGGGGCCGGGAAATAGGGGCACACGCCTCGTCTTTGTTCTCTTTCCTCCCAGCATGCCAGTGCAGCAGGGCTGGGGGGCCCGGGGCATGGGGCAGCTCTGGAGGCCCCTCAGGACGTCAGAAACCTCAGCTTCCTGGCGTGCTGAGTGACCACAGGCAGGTGGCTGTCCTGAGGCCTGGTGTTCCCACACGGGTGGGTTGGGATAGATGCGGCATCCATCTTAAAGGCTGTCTGGTCTAGTCCCAGCCCCTTGAACCCCTCCATGCTTCTGGGCATTAGGCTGGCTCTGGAATTTGGTGGAGTGACCAGGGTTGAAGCCAGCAAGGCAGATGGGCCGGTGCCAGAGAGAAAAGAGGGGAGCCTGGGGAAGCGGTGCCAAGCAGAAATTTCCCAAGTGGTAGGTCAGTCAACAAACATTGGTTGGCATCTTCTCGAGGCACCAGGATGTAACGGGGGTGAAAATGCTGTCCCATCCTCAAGGGGCAGAGTTGAGTGAAGAAATCAACACACCGACCATGAGTGTTAGCGGCGTGGCACCGTGAGCGTTAGCGGCGTGGCACGGGGCGCGCGCCTGGGGAGGGAGGGCCTCGCTCCCAGGGTGGGGACAGGAGGTAGCGGCTCCCTTGCCTTGGAGGGCTTGGCCGTCTCCTCAGCACTGTGCTGCCCCCTCCTCAGGGCATTCCCTGTCAAGGGCCCCCGTTAGACCAACACCTCAATTTCCCAGAGCAGGGAAAGTCCTCGGAATTGCTAAAGATGTTTGATAACAGCCAGCATCAAAGCTCAGACGCATTATTTGTTTGCTTTTTTGCACAGTGAACTCTCAAGCTAACTGCTGTTGCTTGGCATCCAAGATTAAGGTGTGTGGCCACTTCCATGCAAAGCGTTCAGAGAAAGGAGGCAGGCCCAGGTGAGCCAGCTAATGAAACATAGAGATTGGAAAACTCTGGGGAGCATTCGTAAAAACTCGGAGGTCTCAAACTATGTGGTCATGTAGTTTAGGAACCTCAGAGGCCTAAAGAGGAACAGGACATGGTGGGTGGTGGGTAGTGGGTAGTGGGTGGGGGTGCTTCGCTTCAGTTCTGGCTCCCTGTCTCTGTGGCCTCAGGCAGCTCCTTCTCCATTTTAAACCTTAGTCTCTCATCTGTAAAATGGGTACAGTTGGTAAAGAAAAAGCCATCTGAGGTGATACTGAGGAAGAAGGATCATCAGGACATTGGGGTGAGCAGGCTGAAAGCCCTGGAGCCCCCCAGTCCACGGCACAGGCTGGCTCTGGTGTCTTGGTCAGCAACAGCTCTCGGAGAGGCCACCCAGCTTGGCTTAATGTATGCTGGAGGCCCAGACGGGTCAGGGAGGAGGCAGACGGCTCAGCTGGCATCTTTGGAGAGAAGTGGAGGTGCCAGGAGGGTGCACAAATCACCTTGTTTTGTCCTTGGGATAGCCTGGGGGGAAAGTTGGGAGCCCCTAGGTCTTGGGGGTGGGGGAAGCCTTGGGAACTGGGACCCATAGGTGAGGGAGGGGCTGGGAAAGTGCCCCAACCCCGCCTCCCCTGCCTCCAGGGCTGAGCCTTGTCAGAGTGAGGCTGAGATCCACTGTCCGGAGCAGGAAGGAGGAGGGAAGAGGCGGCCAGGCCCAGCGTGGGACACCTGCCCAGTCTTCCCCTGGGTGGAAAAGAGCCCTGCCACGGCCTGCCAGGGCTGCCGCGGACCCCCGCTGAGTGACTGAGGCGGGACTCACCCTTCACGCCCCTGTTCAGCATCTTGGGGGAAAATCTTGAAAACCTGGCAGGCTGCAGCCGCGGGTCTCAGAACCAGCAGGGCCCAGCAGGAGGAAGCCGGCACCTGGAGTAGGCTTGGCCGGGGATGAGGGCGAGGGGTGGGACCCCTCCCCAGGAGGGTGGGAGCGGGAACACGCCCCAGGAATGTGATGGCAGCCTCGGCAGATGGCCCCCTGCCCGCCCGCCCGCCCTGGGCCGCCAGCGGTTCCGTATTTACACTACATTAATAATGGTTTAAACGTTCTCATAAATAGATGCTGATTAATTGGCAATCCATTTGCTGAAGCCCAGCCTGCCAGACGGTTTCCTGGAGGCCCGTTCCACATCCCTATAAACACCATCAGCGAGCAAAGCAGGCGCTAATGTACCGGGCGCCCAGCCCGCCCCCCGGCCCCCGGAGCAATTCCTCAGGCCTGAAAGGGCCACCGACCCGCAGCTGCACCGGCTGCCTGGAATTCCCAGCCTCGGCCGTGGGAGGACGACTCCAAGGGCCCCTTTGGGGCAAAAGGGTTCCACTGCGTGGCAGGGAGGGCAGAGGCACAGTGGCCCGGCAGCCGGTGCAGTGGGGCGCAGCTGGCCCCCACAGGCTGTCCTGGCAGAAGCTTGCTGGCTGAGCTGGTCCCGCCTGAGCCAGTCGCGGCCCCTCTCTGCTGCCCCCAGTGGCCTGCAGGCCGCCATTGCACTGATCACTCTATACCACCGGGTCCAGGCCCTTGGGTCTCTGGGGATCTGGAGACCATTCTGGGAGAGTGGGTTGAGTCCCTCCATGCCGGGGTGAACCAAGCCCGGGCTCATGGCTGCTTTAGGGAGTAGTCACTGCCCTTCACTGCCCGTGGGCGGTCCGGCGCCTCCCTGCTCTCTCTCGGTCTCCCTGGCCTGCGTGTGCACTCTCTTCTGTCCACCTGGCCGAGGCCCCTCTTCTGTACATTGGGAACCAGGTTGCGCCTTGTGCACAGGGTGTGGGGAGGAAGGGTACGCATTCATGCAAAAAGCAGAGCCACTGCACCCTACCTGACCTCTTGGCCCTCCTCTGCAAAGCTCCTGTCCCTTAGAGGGAGGGCTGAAGGAGGGCTCGCCCCCGCCCCTGCGGCCCCGCCTCCCTCAGCTCCTCACCGACCTAAACCTTTCTCTGCGTGCCCCCTGCATCCATTTCGCAGATGGGAACACTGACGCTTGACAGTCACCTCAGCAAGGTTGCCGGCTGGCAAGTGACAGAGTCAGAACTCAAATCCGGCATTTGTCCCAGGGGCCCTGACCAGGGAGTCCTGCAGCCCCAGGATGGGCTGTGGAAAGAATGAATGGGAGTAGTGAATGAATGAATTTTACAAACCCAGGTCCAGGGAGGGAAAAGGATGGGGGAGGGGAGAGCCGAGGAGAGGGAGCCCCTCCTACCCTTTCCCTGATGATTGGTTTTTAAAGCTCGGGCAGACCCAGCCCGAGTGGGGAGGTCAAAGGTGGCCACTGATGGCTGTCACTCAAGCAAAATAGCCCCGTTTTCATTTTTCACTTGGGCCCAGACCCCTCCAAACAGACAGTGATTAGGCCCTGATTGAGCCTTTCCTCCGCCTGATGACTCCCACATGTGACCCGCTCCCAAATTACATGCAAATGTTCCGCGGACGAGCTGCTGAAAGCCCCCGCCCGCCCCTGCCTCCGCCCGCACCGCCGGGAGGGGCTGCAACCCGCCCCGTGCAGACGCCCTCTCCCGCAGACCCCTCCCCGCAGGTGCGCGTCCAGGTGCGGCTTTACCTTACCTGCGTCCCCGCCGCCGCTCCGCGCGCAGGTGCGAGGCCGCGCTCCGCAGCGCCGCCTGCCGGTGACGTCTGGCCTCCGTTTGCTCATCTGTGAAGAGGGCACGACGGAGGCCAAAGGGTGCGTGTGGACTTTGGCACAGCCTGTGCGCGGTGCATTGTGTTCTCCAACTCGAACGGGGACGGTGGCGGCGGCGAAGGCCATGACTGTCATTGCTGTTAGAGTCATACAGCTGAAATGCTACGAGCACCGACTGTGAGGCCAGAGTGCTAGGCTCAGAGGAGGCGCAGCACTCAGTGCCCACCCGGCCTGGGGCAAGTCACTGGATCTGGCTGCCCCCGATTCTCGCCGATGGAATAGGGGTCACAAGAATGCCCACCTCACAGAGGTGTGGAGAAACAGAATAAACACACTCTTCTACAGTGCTTACAACGGCACCGGCCACAGAGTATTACGTTTATAACTGATGCTGTGCAATTCTGGGGGCGCAGCGCATAAAGAGGGGACTTTGTGGGCAACAACCTGCGACGGGGCAGTCCTGCAGCCGAAACAGCCCCCATGTCTCACTGCCCCATGCAGTGATCCCAGCAGCTGCTGTCCTGGAGGCTTCTGGGCGCCAGTCAGTCCTGGAAGCAAGTCTGTGGCCAGCTCCTTCATCCTCAGGTCAGTCCCGCGAGGTTGGTTACACCATGAGTTTCATTTTCAGAGGAGGACATTGTGGCCCAGAGAGGTCTGGCAGCTGGTCAGTGTTGGAGGTATCCTGAGGCTGGCCTCACCTGCAACTTGGGAGCTGAGGCCCTGGCCTGCAGAGGGCAGAGAGGACAGCTAGAGGAGGCTGCCTTGGGGTCAGCCTAGAGGCCTCAGCTCATCCTAGGCCAGCACCTCCTTAGATGATCCCACCTAGGCCCTCAAAGGGCACGGCTCCTCTCTGCAGCATCCTAGGGGTGCAGCCATACAGGGCCTGGTTACATGCCTCCTGTGACGGGGAGGTCAGTCTCATGCCTGGGAGAGCACTGCAGCCCTGAGTCAGGGGAGGGAAAGGACTTCCTATTGCACAAAGTCTCCTTAGCTTCAGGAACCATGCTTGTCTCACACTTGGGTCAGTCACTGTGAAGAACACACTGAACACACACACACACACTGAACACACACACACACGTGGAGAGGAGGAGGGAGAGGAAGAAAAAGTGAGACAGAGAGGAGAGAGGCGCACTCATGGGCCCAGGGAAAGGTGCAGATCTGGGAGGGAGATGATCAGGGTGTGCAGTGAGTCCCCAGGGCAAAGGGCTTTCAGAGAGAGATTGGGTTGGGGTTGGGAGAATTTGTGCTTTGGGCTGGGGCAGAGGGGACGGAGGCTGAGGCAGAGAGGAAGGCAGGTATTGGAAGCAGCAGAGCTGAAGAAGGAAGGAACAGGCAGGTGGGGGGCAGAGAGTTGGGGCCTTTGGCTTCACCCATTTGAAGTGACCAAGAGCTCTTTCTGGGGACAGGCTGAGTGGACAGAGTGAGGAGGAAGGAGATGAAGACATGAGCACTGCCAGGCTGCAGAGGGTTATTGGGCAGGTTGCGCACTGCACACAGGAGCTCCAAGGAGTCCAGCCAGCTCCTGCTGGACACACTCAGGGAAGGCTGTAGCCTGCGGCCAAGAAGGGCATCTTCCCCTGAATCCCACAAAGGTACCCTAAGGCTAGCAGGTCCTTGGGCAGGCTCTGGGGGAAGGGAAGGCACTCGGGAAGACTGAACTGCTGGCTGGTGGTTTTGTCTGTCTGTGAATTTTGAAGCGAAAAGGACCAGGGCCTGTGCAAATATTGGTTGGGGAGCAAGTCAGGACAGAGAAGAGACCCTGTGGTGACTTGCCTTGGGTCACAGGGCCAGCAGTGACACAGGTGGGAATTGCCCCCACCCTCTAACCATGCTGGCCACCCCTGCCCCTTGCACAGTGGCCCTCCATTCCTGGGCAGGAAGCCGGCCGAGCCCCTCCCTCGCCGGCAGGTGGGTGGCCCCTCATCAGCCTGATGTGGAAAGTGAAATAACTTCTCCCAATTACCCTCGAATCTGGAAACTTTTTGTGCCTCCGACATTTCCTCCAGCCTGGGAGTTAATCAGCCCTTTGGCCGTCCCCTTGCTGGGGCCGGGCGTGGGGGCACCAGGGGCAGTTGTGCCCTAGAAAATTATTTCTCATCACCAATTATTGCCCATTAGAGCTAATGGTTGCGCTTAATCACCGTACACTTATCTGGGGTTTTTTAAGCCACTGGAACGGCCTCCCCTCCACCTCCTCCCCCCACCCCAGTTCTCTCTTGAGCAAAGCTGAAGCCATTGCCAGAAATATATATTTTTTTAACCAAATCACACATCTGATACCGTTTTGTTTGAAAAATGAGCTGCCCTCCCCTTTCTCGTGTCTGCTGGTCACACAGCCTGTGAAGTTGCGGGACAGCAATGGGACCTCCGTGGGGTGCATTCCCAAGGCCTCTGGGGGAGGTGAGACTCTTCCTCCCCAACAACTCTGCAAGGGGGAGGATACTTAGCCCCAGTGACAGATTAGGAAACTGAGGCTCGGAGGGATGTGCTGAAGGTCACCAAGGAATGATGTGAGGCAGCATGAGTTAGCCCCGAGCCTTTTCTGCTTCAGTCTAGATGCCAGAGATGGAGCAGGAAGGCAGTCCTGGGGAATTCTCACACTGTTGGAATTGGGGCCAGGTGAGTCAGGTAGAATGTGGCTCACCCACAGCAGCCCTGCTAGGCCAGGACATCAAATCAAAAATTCTTTTGAAAACATTACTCACATGTCCAACAAAGAAATGGACAGACTCAGATGTTCCACTCTGCACACACAAAACCTTTGGTTCATGTGGGCAGTTCATGATTTTCTTGGGCAGAAATCTGCTCCACAATCTCTTTCCAAAGAGACGCCAGAGCCTCTTTGAGCCTTGGTTTCCTAATCTGCAAAATGGGGCTCTGATTCCTGAAAGAGCAGGGCTGCTGTGAGGACTCCAGGTGCTGCCTTCCACCTGTAGCTAGTGTGGAGGGTCAAGGAATGGGCACAGAGGGGCCTGGGAGCAGCTCTGTCCCTAGAGGGATGGCATGAGGAGGGCTGGAGACAGGTACCAGGGTCACAGGGCTGTTGCCTGCTGCCACAAGCCAGGGCCTGAGACCACACGGTCCAACAAGCTAACTTGTTCCATTGACCGTTGCTGGAAACCTGAGAGCCTCAGGCAAAGCCTGTGGGGCCTACAGAGGTGGGTTCACTCATTTGAAAGTTATTCAAGATCTCCAAGCTGGGCACACAGCAAAAGAAAAGACAGGAGGCCAATCCCCATTTCCAGGGCGCTTAGGAGTGGATCAGGGAGAGGGAGGATAAACAGGTGTCAGATTAGTCACCCAGATCACTCCAGCTCAACCTACAAAACAGCATGATGGAATGACAAGCTATTATAGAATACGATGTGGTGTGTGTATGTAAGGTCTTGAATGCATGCACACATCCTGTGTATCTGGCTCTGTCTGCTGAGAGAGCTCTGAAGCAGACACCTCAGTGGCAGTGAGCACACCCTATACCCAGATGTTGGTCTCTAATACCATCCGTGGGAATGAGATCCAGGGCTCCTTGGAGAAATGGCTGATTCCAAACTTGGGGCAGGAACAATACATTATAAGCCTGGAACATGTTGTTATACAGTAAAAAAGGAAGATTATACACTGTTTATACAGGTATATAATATCTGACCCTGGACCAGATGTGGTGGTGAAGGGGAAAGATATGCAATAAAGGGCAGCATTGCATCAGGGCAGCATTGTGTCACTTGACAAAACTGTGGCAGGCTTGTGGCTCTAAAAAAAAGACTCTCCCCCTCTGTTTCCCAGATGAGAGCCACCTGGGAAATGTTGGGGGAAGATTTGGGTGGAAAAATCAACATTTTGCAGGCATTGTGGCAAAGATTGGCTCAGGCAAAAGTCATAAATGGCTGATAAATCTGGTAGAAAGCTTTAACAAGGAGTAGGGTATTTGCACGTTCTGTAGGTGTCTCCTCATAGACCGGGTATTCAATGCAAGGAGTGGGGAAAAGTTATACAGTGGAGAAATCAGGACCCACCCTGACAGGGTGACAAAAATCGACCACTGACCACCATGGGGGTGCAGGTGGGCATCGGGGGCCACCAGTTGTGATGCCCTAGAAGTGCACGTCCCTAACACCGCTGACACCAGGTTGGAAGGCACAACCCATACCTAAACAGGAGGAAATGCAGACAAACTCCAAGTGAGAAACATTTCACTAAAAACATTGTATTCTTCAAAAATGTCAATGCAATATAAGACGACAAAAGATTATGGACACCATTTCAGGCTGAAGGAGACCAAAGAGACAAAACAACTGAATACAATACCTGACTACGGATCAGATGGGGTGATGGAGGGGAAAGACATGCCATAAAGGGCAGCATTGCATCAGGGCAGCATTGTGTCAGTTGAGAAATTGGCACATGGATGGCAGATTAAAGTGTTTTGTCAATGTTAATGTTAATTTCAATGTCACCAAAGTCAAGAACGGAGCTGTAGTTACATAAGAGCATAACTATTTTTTTGAAACCCACACCAAAGTATTTCGGGGTCAAGGGCTATGACATTTGCAATTTACCCTCAAAATGTGTCTCACAGAGGAGAGACACAGTGATAGAGACAGAGAGAAAGAACAAGAGCAAATCACACAGTAAATAATACAAAGTTAACAGTAGGTGAGGAGTACGCAGGTGTTTTTGGTCCCATTCTCCTCCCCGCAAATTTTCCATAAATTGTATATTGTTTTCAAATAAAATGTTTTTTAAAAAGTGATGTGGGTAGGGGGCGCCTTGAGATGCAAGTAGTTGGGGATGAATGCTCTGAGGAAAAACATTTGGGCAGAGGCCTGCAACATGAGAAAAAATCATCCAGTGCTCCAGAGAAAGGGAATGGCATGTGCAAAGGCCCTGGGGTGGGAAGACAGGTTGGGTGTGCTCGAGACAGAGTGGTGTGGGGAGGAGGAGCAGGGAGACAATGAGGCTGAGGATGTTGGTGGGGACCAGGCAGGTCCTGGTGGGGAACTGGGGATTTAGTCTTAGTGCAATAGAGGCAACAGGTGGCTGCCCATAACCCCAGGGATGCCACTGGGTGAGAGAGAGTTCCTCCTTTGCTTATTCAACAAATATGTATTGAGTCCCTCTCATGTCCTGGACTACTTGGGAAAGGTGATGGTGCAGAGAGAGCTTCTAGTGCTTTGGGAACAGTCACTAGGTAGATGGAGAACGTTCTGCTATGAAGAGGGGTAGAGATTTGCCCTGAATATAGTTTCAGGGTCTAACAGTCAGGGTGGGCTGGGTTCCATTGCAGTAACAAACAAGCCCAACATATCATGTCTGCACATACAAAAATGCATTTTTCAGTCAGTTACATGATGTGCCTTCACGGGCCAGCCCATCAGTCACCCAGGGGAAGGGGACAGGGCTTCTACCCTGAAGCTGCACATGTTTCTTCTGCTCACATTTCATTTGCCAAGCAAGTCACACAGCCACACTTAACTTCAAAGGGACTAGGGACATGCCCAGAATGAAAGGGAAAAGCAGGTGTTTAGGAATAGCTGCAAAGACAGCCACAGGGACAGAAGGAAGCTTGCAGCCTATACAGCTGTCCATCCAATGTTTGGCTGGGAATGCGCCATAGGGACTAGCAGTAATACTTCGGCCTGGCACGTGACAGTTTCCAGACCAGCAAGGCTTTCTGCCCCCAAGTGGCCGAAGTGGGCAGTTAGGTGAGCTAAATGATCATTAGTGGGAAGGAGAATGGCCTGAGACTGGGACCCTGGGGAGGGACGCCAGCATGTCCTCAGCAGGCAGCTAAAGTGACAAGGGGCCTGGAGACCTCAACTCCTGGGGAGCTGGGGCTGCTAGACTCAACAAACAGCCTAAGTAGAAAGTAGTGACATCTACTCACTGTCCCCTGTCTCTGAGGGCCAGTCCTGGGGCAGGAGTAGCTGATGGAGTCCTAGGGCTAGGAGAGCAGAACTGGGTCCCTGGGAGGGGTGGGGGCATGGCAGAGATCAGCAGTAAGGACACAAAAATGGGGAGGGCTGCTTGACGGGTGATGAGCTCCCCATCATGCAGGGCATGCAAGTAGAGCAGCAGATGCCCAACATCTAGGGAAGCCGTAGAGGAACTTCCTGGGATCCAAGGGCCCTTCCTCTCTCCCAGAGTCTACATTTCTAGCGAGAATGGTGGGGGAGAGCCAGGTAAGAGAGGGAGCGTGTGTTCGGAGAAAGCAGGTAGTGGGAAGGGCAGTCAAACTAGGGCCATTGGGGGTAAATGAGGAATGACCTTAGCCATCTCCATCAGTCCTCTACCTCTCCCCAGCTTGCGGGCCACCCCTCCAACTCAGTGACTGTGGGTCACCTCTGTCTGTGGCCAGGCCCTCCGAGTTTCCCATCATGAACAATGCCCCTGAAAGACCCTAAGGCGTGTTGCAGGGACGAGCAGAAGACAGGCTGCTCACATCATCCCTTCTAACACCATGGGGCCTGGCCTCAGAATGTTTCAGTCTTGCCCTGAGTGCCTTGGGGATGTCAGCGGCTCTGCATAAAGTCAGGCCACGGTGCTACCCACAGGCTGTGATGTGCGGCCAGCAGCAGGCAGTGGAGCTCGGTGAGTTTATTTCTCTCTCCAGCCCTCAGTCCAGAACACAGGGGTACAACCCTGAATGCCAGGAGGAGGAATCAGCCAGCTATCCGTGGTCAGACCCGGAGGTTGCAGAGAAATAACTTTGTTGTTTGTACAGGGGTCCCTGGAGGAATCAGAAAAAACAGCCTTTCTGAATTCAGACCCCTGAGTGGCCTGGCTGGCCATAGTATCCCCACTTTCTATTGCCCCAAGGGAAGCCCTGTGCTTGGCTAGGCTGGTGTTCCATCTGTGACCAGGGGAGACACAAAAGGCCTACAGCCCCGGGGAGAGAGCAGGTTTCTGTGGAACTAAGGAAACTCTGGAAAATCTATTGTACAACGTGTCTGGGCCACTTCCATCTGTAGACACTGGAAGCCCTTGGCTCATTACCTCACCCTCAGCTCTGAATCTCACCGTTCAGGGCTGCAGCCACAGCAGAACAGCTCTGCCTCCACCCGGATGTTCCTGCTGAAGCCCCCGGCATCACCCTCCGGGCGTCCTGAGCGGTGGCACCTCCACAGTGGAGACCCATCCATCACAGAGCCCATCAACGGCCCAGCGCCACCCGGAAGGGGCCAATGCCGATGTCAACTAGGGCCACTCTGAAAGCCGCCAGGGCGCGGCCCCAAGGGCAAGATGGATGGGCGTAACCAGCCACTTTAAGGCTGTGTTTATGGGACACCCAAACAGCTGGTCAATCCCCCGGGACCATCACTCACCCGGCTACCAGGGGTCCCTGACAGGCTTGGAGATTGTGTTGCCGCCTTAACTCCGGCAGCACTTAGAGTCTTAGCCTATCAGGCTGAGGGATCCCATCCCAGCCACCGGCGCTTGACAGATGAGGCACCTGAGCCCCAGCAAGGAGGGCACGTGGCTGCCAGGATCACCCAGGTTGTGTGCAGAAGATGGGCTTGAACCTGGTCCCACCTCCAGCCAGAGCTCCTAGGGCCCTCCAGTCTCCTGTGCACACACCCAGGCCTTAGCTTGTCTCTGGCACTTTTAGTAATGGAGGGCTTGTCCACCTGGATGTACGAGCTCCCTCTAGAGACATACCTGATTTTTGATTTAGTCATGTTCTCATGTTCTGCTCAGGGGAGCCCAGAGAGGAGCTGTACTTTTACTTCCTCGAGGAAATGACCTCCCCTTCCTTCCTTCCTTCCTTCCTTCCTTCCTTCCTTCCTTCCTTCCTCCCTTCCTTCCTTCCCTTTTTCCCTTCCTTTGTTCCCTCTTTTCCTTCCTTCCCTCTTTTCCTTCCTTCCTTCCTTCTTCCTTCCTTCCTTTCCTTCCCTTCCTTCCTTCTTTCCCTCCCTCTTTTCCTTCCTTCCTTTTTTCTTCCCTCTTTTCCTTTCTTCCTTCTTTCCATTCCTTCTTTCCCTGCCTCCCTTCTTTCCTTCCCTCCCTCCCTTCCTTCCCTCCCTCTCTTCCTTCCCTCCTTTCCTACCTTCCTTCTTTCCCTCCCTCCCTTCCTTCCCTCCTTTCTTCCTTCCCTCTTTCCTTCCCTTTCCTTCCTTCCTACCCTCTTTCCTTATTTCCTTCCTTCCTTCCTTCTTTCCCTCCCCTCCCCTTCCTTCATTCCTTCCCTCCCTCTTTCCCTTCTTTCCTTTCTTTTCTCTTCTTTCCCTCTTTTCCTTCCTTTCTTCCTTCCTTCCTTCCCTCTTTCCCTTCCTTCCTTCCCTCTGTCCCTCCCTTCCTTCTTTCTTTTCCTCCCTCCCTCATTTCCTTCCCTCCTTCCTTCTTTCTTTTCCTTTCTTCCTTCCTTCCTATTTCCCTCCTTCCTTCCTTCCCTCTTTCCCTCCTTCCTTTCCCTCCTTTCTCGTCCCTCCCTCCTTCCTTTTGATAGATGAGGCTGTTGATGTAGGAAACAGAGAGCATAGAAAATCTAGCCCAAAGTCACTACCTACACCTCAAACAACCCAAAGAAGTCAGTAGACTGGGGTTTCTGAGGAAGAAAGAATCTGGTGAGTAAGGAGATCACCCCAATTCATAGCAAAGCTTGTTTCTTCCTGGGGAGGAGGGCAGGAGGGTTAAAGAAAGAACACAGCCTCACCTCACTCTGTCCCTTTGATTTTACCTCCTCCTCGCAAGTCTCCATGTCCCCATGTGTGAAGTGGGGTCGCTAACATGTATAGGGCTGGGTGAGCGGGGAATGAGATGGTGGCTGTACCATTGATTTCCTCATGATGAGCTGCCCTGTAAAACCAACAAGTATTGTTCCTAATAAAAACAACATGCGCCAGACATCACAACTGTTTCTCATAAAGTACCATTTTAAGGTAGTCAGCTTCAGAAAGAAATTTGTTACAAAGAACAAAATATACAAACCCACCATATGCAAAAATTATCTCAAAATGGATCAAAGACCTAAACGTAGGAGATAAAACTACAAAGCTCTTAGAAGAAAACTAGAAGTAAATCTTCATATCCTTGGATTCTTAGATATGACACCAGAAACATAAGCAACAAAAGAAGAAACAGATACATTGGACTTCATCAAAATTAAAAACTTTTGTGCCTCAAAGAACACCATCAGGAAGGTAAAAAGAGAACTCACAGAGTGGGAAAAAATATTTGCAAACTATATATCTGATAAAGATCTTTTGTCCAGAATATAAGAAGAACGCAACAGTAAAGACAAATAACCCAATTTTTTTCAGTGGGCAAAGGATCTGAATAAATATTTATTCAAACATTTTTCCAAATATTGGCAATACAAATGCTAATAAGTGCATGAAAGACGCTCAATACCGCTGTGTAAATGAGGTCCACACTGAGATACCACTTCATAACCACGAGGGTGGCTAACATCAAAAGCACACATGATAACAAGCACTGGTGAGGATGCAGATAAGGTGAAACCCTCATGTATTCCCTCATATATTGCCAGTGGGAACACAAAATGGTACAGCTGCTATGGAAAACAGTTTAGCAATTCCTCAAAATGTTAAAAAGAGTTACCGTATGACCGCAATCCATTTCCAGGTGCATGCCCAGGAGAAATGAAAACATCCACATAAAAATGCGTACATATGTTTATAGCAGCGTTCTTCACAATAGCCAACAGGCGAAAACAACCCAAGAGTTAACCAACAGATGACTGGATAAAGAAAATGTGGCAGACACATACAATGGAATATTATTTGCCCACAAAAAGGAATGAAGTGCTGATTCATGCTGCAATATCAATGGACCTTAAAAACATCATGCTAAGTGAAGGAAGCCAGGCACGAAAGGACAAATAGCATATGATTCATGTATACAAAATGTCCAGAATAGGAAAATCCATAGAGGCAGAAAGGAGATTGGGGGTTGTCAGGAGCTCTGGGGACACGGTGTAATTTAGGAGTGACTGCTAACAGGCATGGGTTTCCTTTTAAGGGGATAAAATGCTCTGGAATTAGTGATGATGACTGCACAACTCTGAATACTAAAGCTATTGAATCGTACACTTTAAAACAGTGAATTTTATGTTATGGGAATTATATCTCAATAAAGCTATTATGTCTATTAAAAAGTAGTTATCCGAGCTGCTGCTAGGCAGTGCCTCAAAGCCATTTTTGAGAATTCCTGCTTTTTTCATTCGGGCTGCAAGTTGCTGTCAGGTGGGTGAGGGCTGCAGGATTTTATAGGGGAGTAGGGATTCCTCCACCATTTGGTTCCAAACCTCCTTCAAAACCCTGCAATCATTGGAAGTAATTAATGACTATTTGGAATTTTTTAACAGAGAGACCAGCCCACAGGTGGTTAATAAATAAAGGGAAAAATTGTCCATCAGAACCTACAATGATACGTGAGTTTAGCGTGCTGCAATATCTGCAATGGAGACATTAAAAACATTGGAAGCAGCCCTCCCAAGTGCTCACAGTCCTTGGCAACGTAATCCCCCTCTTGAGAATATTTGTCTTATCATAATTACTTGAAAAGCAAGAAGCTGTATGCACATGATGACCTACCTTAGGGCTGGAGGAACAACAGACCCTTCCCACGTTTCAAATCAGAGCACCGAGGTGTAGAGAGGTCGTGGCCAGCTTGGGAACAGCAGTGGGTGAGTGGCGTGGCTGGGGATGGCCATGGTGTCATAACCCTTTCTGAGCTATGTCCACCTCTTCATGTCAAACAAGCTTCACAGAAATTAGAGGAAGCCTAAATCCCAGGGGGTGTGGCAAAGTCAAGGGTGGCCCACAGATTAGGAGAAGAGCAGGAAAACTTCGAAAAGGTGGGACAGGAGAGCTTTACAGCAGAGGAAAATGCCCACGGAGGGCTTGAGCGGGACAGACGTTTTCCGTGGGTTGGCCTCTCACAGCACACCTGAGGCCAGCAGGGGCTAGAGAATGGGGCTCAGCCCACACAGGGAGTCACAGAAAGCCCTCATGTGCTTAGAATACAGGGCATTTAAGGCAGAGAACTGGTTGAACATCCTAGAGAAAGGTGGGCTGCACTTCGTGCCAGCAGGAAGCTGCTGCCACCAAAGCTGGAGGACAGAGAGCAGTGGCACCATGGTTCAAATCATCCAGGGCACCTGCAGAGTGCTTGGGCCATGCACGTCTCTGGGCACAGATGAGAGGGAGGGACACCCGCCAG
The DNA here is from genome assembly GCF_002776525.5 of Piliocolobus tephrosceles. Taxonomy (NCBI): domain Eukaryota; kingdom Metazoa; phylum Chordata; class Mammalia; order Primates; family Cercopithecidae; genus Piliocolobus; species Piliocolobus tephrosceles. The sequence continues at coordinate 107,209,611 of NC_045447.1, read as the reverse complement.
CTTCTCCCCTCCACCTCCGTCTCCCGCAGGGAAGGGGAGACGTACCCCTTCTGCTGGGCCACTGCGCAAATCAGGGTCCCAGACTGGGTTTAGATGCAGGTTGATGGAGCTTGGGAGGTCAGGGTGACCGACCACTGTCTATGTCTCATGTCACAAGCCCCTGCAGGCTCTGCCACACCCTCCACTATGATTCACCCCTTTTCCCTTCCATGGATTTCTTTCTTTTCCTTAATTGAATTTACTTCAAAGGAGCCTTTTTACCACTACTATAAAACCCAACAGAACTTGCCATAAACTGAAGCATAGCCAGGAAAGTGAAGACAACAGGAAGCACACGATGCGATTAAATTCTAGCCTTGCAGAGCTTGGAGCCTGAGAGATCCGCTGCTGCGGGCTTGCTCCCATAGGGGCCCAGAGGGTCAGCCTGGGGTGCTGCCCCCTCCGCAGGGACCGCACTGTTAGGACACCCTGTGTCTGTGCACTCTGAGCTGATGGGCAATGTCACGGGCGTGAGTTCTCTACTCCAGAAGCACCGAGGTCAGAGAAACCAGAGACAGAGGGAAGGGGACCCACTCAGGGCTGCATGCCAGGTGCTGCCAGTGCTAGACCCAGCTGGGCCCTCCCTGTCCTCTCATGAAGTTGAAGCACTTCTTTTGTGGGTGTGGATGTTTGCTCTGCTCCTCTGCTCCCCTCTCTGAGAACATCCACGTCCCACTGGAGAATGAAGAATCCCCCAGTGTTGCGGAGCAGAGCTCTTCCTGCCTCCATGCAGGGCATTTTGCTCGGAGCCATCCTTTGTGTGACTCTGCAGGTGGGGGTGGGGGCTTGAAGCAAAAGGCTGTAGCCTAGTGTCACCGGGAGTCAAAAGCCTTTCCTGAAAGCATCCTGCAGCTGTCAGAAGGCCAGCCTCGGCAGGCGGCTGGTCCATTAGTGGAGGCAGGTGATTTGTATTGCTGGCTGCTGCTTGTATAAACAGAGGGCTTAGGGAGCTCAAGGGGGCGAGGAAGGTGGGGGTTGCACCCTGTGCACCTGAGCCGCAGGGCTTGGCCCGGCAGCTGCCCCAGTCACTGGGTGTCCTTCCCTCGACACATACCAGGTCTGTCTGTGCTCTGCCCACATCAGCACTTGGGCACAGTGACGAGGCCAGGTGCCACATCAGGGTGTGTGGCTGCACACAGAGAGAGCCAGGTAGAAATATATGACCAATTCAACCACACGTATGCTCCCGTCAGCACCTGGGATGGAGGGTCCGAGCCTGCGGGGACACCCTGCAGGGCCCTGATGCCCCAAATCCTCTCCCACCTCCTGGCCTGGACACCCTGCAGAGATCTCTGCACAAAATTGGTGTCCAGTTCATTTCAACTCAGCTGGGCTTCACGTGGCAGCTTCTCTGTCCTCCCCCCATCCAAGGGGGCACTCAGATGCCTCCTCCAGGGTCTCTCATCAGCCTGTGCCCCCACTCCCAGCACTTACAGCGAGGCTTCATGATGGTCTGTTTACAAGTCTGTCTTCCGCACCAGACTGAGCGGTTCTTGAGGGATTTTAATGACCTCCACCTCCCACCGTCAGCACTAATCAGTGTTTCTTGAATGAATGGATAAAGGAATGAATGAATTCTTGAACATGTACCATTTGCCAGGCTCTGCCTGGAGGCTGCAAACAAGACAGGGAACTGTATGTTGGACGGTGAGGTGGTGGTTGATGGGGTGCAAGATTCTGGGAGACATGTTGAGATGGGGCAGGAGCTGCCTGAGCAAGGAGCTTAGAACAAAGACCTGAGGAGGTGAGGAAAGGAGCTATGTGAATGGACATCTGGGGAAGAGTGCTCCACGGAATAGCATGTGCAAAAGTCCTGGGGAAAGACCAGCCTGGGGGATTCAAGGAACAGTGAGAAGGCTAGCTAACATGCCCAGAGTCCGGTGAGGGAGGGTTCGATTCCCGCCCTGGAGAAGCTCCTGGCTTAGTGGGCTGATCCCGTTCCATCCATTTCATCTCATAGGAAATGTGGTTTTAGTTGGCTTCCCCTGTAATTTGCTAGCCCTGAATAGGAGCCATAGGAATGATATTGAACTTCATCAATCCTAGTCCATCAGATCTGTGACTGCTTTCCTAAGAGCTGTGAAGTGTTTTGTTTCCTCTCCAACCACAATTACATGTGTCAAAAACGTCTGGAGAATCTGCGGGGGCCACCTCTTTCCCGGAACCTAACCTCCCTGGGCTCCTGGGCTCCTCCCTGGGCTCCTGGGCTCCTCCCTGGGCTCCCGGACTCCTCACTGGGCTCCTGGCTCCTCCCTGGGCTCCTGGGCTCCAGGCCATCAGCACTCAAGAGAACTCTTCTCAAACTTGGGCCCCAACGGGCTGTGCCCCTGAGAAGAGCCAGCGGGAGGCTCCTACCACCTTCAGCAATGTTTCCCCAGGGCAGAGGTTCCCAGAATGTGGTCCCAGATGCTCTTGGAGAGAAAAAGAGTCAGATACCTTTAGGAAATGCCTGGAGGTAAGCATCACAGGTTCTGATGGGTCCAGCCCACCCCCACAGCCAGCCCCATGTCCTCTCCCCACTCTCACTGGAAGGGCAAGACAGCCAGACCCTCACTTTAATTTCCAGTCAAGGAGGGTGGGAGAGGGGCAGGCAGTTCTGGCCAGTGAGACAATGTAGAAAAAACTCCCTGTGAAGGAGGTGTCTGAAAGAGATTTATCCTCCCTAAGGAGATGAAAGAGGCTGTTCCAGGTGCCACCTCCAGCCTCAGATACACACATTCCACGTCCTTGCCCTCAGCTGTGGTCCTGTGTACATGTGATGTCTGGAGCTGTGGCAGCCACCTCATGACCATGAGGGAAAGGCCAGGAGTACTTCAGAGTTCCTGGCCTGGCAACCTCATGGGGAGAACAACTGCATCCCCCGGTGCTGTGTGAGTCCCGGCTCCGGTTCGCGTCACAGGATTCTGACCCATGTCACCTCCCCAGGAAGCCCTCCTGGGCCACCTGAGCCAAAGTTCTTGACCTCCTGGTCCATGACTTGTGTGACTTTCTTCAACTTGCTCTCTCTTTAAAAGGATTGTTTTCTGTCTAGATGTCTCCTTTTGGCTTTCCTCTTGGAACACCAGCTCAGGGGCTCAGAGGTTGCACTTGTTTTGCTCATGTGTACCTCTGCTACTTGGAGCAGGGCCTGGCACACAGCAGGTGCCCAAATATTTGTTTAGTGAATGAGTGAGTACTCTGCCTGCAACAGTGTGCACGGGTGGGACCATTACTAGGTGGCTCTCCCACTTCCTGTGTTCCTGTTGGAGTTGGGAAGGGAGATCTGTGAGCTGAGCACAGTGACTCCCTGGAGGCTGCAAGCCCGCAAGTAGTGGGAGGGAAAGGGGAGAAGTTTGTGGACCCCTCAGCCTGCCCACCTGCCCAGTAAGAACCAGCACCCGCCTCCTGATGAATTTTTTGACATCCTGTTACCACACAATACCTCAATCCAATTGAGGAAGTCAAAGGAAATTAACACTTAATTTTTTAAAAGGTGCATTTCAAGGCTGGGCACCGTGACTCACGCCTGTAATCCCAGCACTTTGGGAGGCCGAGGCGGGCAGATCACAAAGTCCGGAGTTCCAGACCAGTCTGGCCAATATGGTGAAACCCCGTCTCTACTAAAAATAGAAAAATTAGCTGAACTAAAAATACAAAAATTAGCCGGGTGTGGTGGCAGGTGCCTGTAGCCCTAGCTACTCAGGAGGCTGAGGCAGGAGAATCGCTTGAACCTGGGAGGCAGAGATTGCAGATTGCAATGAGCTGAGATCGAGCCACTGCACTCCAGCCTGGGCGACAGAGCAAGACTCCATCTCAAAAAAAAAAAAAAAGGTGCATTTCAATAGGCAAGTGTCAAGGCGTGGAGACACTAGACGACGTCAGGTGGCCCTCAGACGCCTGCACAATGAGGCAAGTAGATGTCGGAATTAAAGGAAGTCAGAGGTACAACCGTGTCCCGCCAACGCCTTCTCTAGGCATGTGCAACCTGGGAATTACGGCTGGGTGACAAGGGCGCATCTGTGCGGGCCTTGCGCAGTGCCAGGCAAGCTGCTGTTTCCCAGGAGACCCAGCAGCGCTTTACGAAGTAGGGTGTGGCTGTCCCACGTCTCCCATAGGCATTGCCTTCTTGGAAAAGTCAGAGTACATGGAAACCATGGAAAAACCACTCATGTTTTTGTATAAAACAGTGTCTAAACGGGAGTGCAGGCACGGATACTGACTCTCTCCACGTGTACTCTCCCCAAGTGGGTGTATTTGGGACCCTGTCTAGGGGAGGACGCTGAGCTGACCCCGGCACTGGGAGTCCTGCACCTTCAGTGTCTCAATCCCTCTCAAACGGCCCCCGCTGGTCTCCAGCCTGCGCCTGCTCTGGACCCCCAGACCTGTCTCCCGTCGGCCCCTTCTTGCAGCAGCCCTGCCCCCACGGGGGTGCTGGATCCTAGTCCCACGGCACCCAGGAGACGGGCCGGACCTACCCGGGCCCAAGGCCGGGAGCCCCTGATGTCAGGCTGCGCGAACCCCCTGCTGGGGCTGGGCACTGGCTGAGCAGGCCTCCGGCGCCCCCCAAGCCGGGCCTCCCCGAGGCGCACCGTGGCCTGCCCGGCACAGTCAGGGGCTCGGCAGGCGGTGATGGATGGGTGGGGGAGGCTCCGTCCCGCCGGCCTCGCAGACATTCCTCCCGGCAGATAAACGCGGGGGCTGCGGACGCCCCTGCAGGGCCAGCGGAGGGGCGCTCCTGAGAGGCAGGAGATGAGGGGCCTCTGTATATAATAAAGGTGAAAGAGTGTCATCCAGACATTTTTATGCTCTTTCCGAGGCCCCAACTGCCGTGAGGCCGGAAGGAAGGACGCAGGGCTCTTAGCGAGTGGCTGGAAAAGTGGCTGCTTTGAGGAAGCCGGAGAAGAGCGCGGGAATGAAGGCACAGCCTGGGGGCCCCTCTGCAACCCGAGTCAGCTCCAAGCCCCTCCTCTACAGGAATTCTGGAGACGCCTGCAGGTGCCGTTGGCGGCTTGCTTGGGCACTCCGAGCTGGTTTCTGTGCACACTTAGCCAGCGGGACCAGGCCAGTGGCGGGTCCAGCCCAGCTCCCCACGTGGGCGCCTCAGGCCGCCCCTAGCAGGGCTGTGGGCCAATTGCCTGAGCCAGGTTTGAGGATCGCCCAGCTTGTCACAGCCTCAGGGTGCCAAGCATCATCCCATAACACAGATGCTCAGAGCCCTGGGCCTGACCTGCCTGTGACAGGAGGCCCATTCTGGTACGGGGTAGGGGTCGGTGAGACCCTCTTACAATGGGGCTGGCACTTAGTGGGTGCTCACTAACATTTTAGCTCTCTCCCCTTCAATGCCCCTCCCTCCCTCTCTCCCAGGTCTGCAGTGGATGGGGAATGGAGTCTCTATCTCACACATGAGAACCTGAGGCTCAGGCCACCTGAGGCCACAAGTAGGGAGAGGACCGCAGAGCTGGGGCTGAGGACTCTCACCAGCAAAGGCCCCAGCCATCTGAGTGGCCAGGGCAGGGGACTCGTTCATCCTCACAGGTCTGGTGCCCTCTCTTCAGCCAGCACCCAGGTCTGTTCAGCCCACCGACCACCTTGGTGTTGGGATCCTCTCAGTCCATCAGCCTATTACCCTACAGCTCTGGGCAGCCCGCAAATGTAAGGGTAAGATAATGTGCAACAAAACCCCGGGGCAGGGGTTGAATGAACCCATGGAGAGGAGGGACCTCAAGCCTGGAGCTACTGGAGGCAAGAGTCCTACAGGAAGATCCCCAGGCCCGTGCGAGGCTGGGGGACCCAAGGCGCACTCAAGGCAGCCCCGCAACACCGGCATTATTATCCGCATTTTATAGAGGAGTAAACTGAGGGACAAGAAGTGAACAGCTGTGCTCAAGATGTCAAAAGGGCTGAGTTGTGGATTCAAACCTGTGTGCCTCTGCCTCGAAATCTAGAATTCTTTGCACCACCCCACGCAGCATGAACCCTCAGCCAACAGACGTTAAGTGCCTGCTAAATGAATGAAAAAAGAAGCTCCTCTTGGAAAAGGAAAAGGAAATTGGAAATGGTCTAGCATTCGATCCATAGCACAGAGCTGACCCAATGCCAGGCAAGAGCCTACACAAAGCTCAGAGTTTTCCAGAAAGGCAGCTGAAGGGATATTTGTTATGAGCCACTCAGGAGTGGAAGAAACAGCATATTCTTCAGCTTTTTAGTATCGTCCTAATCCTGATGGCGAACCCCGTCCCACTGGGCCAGATCAATATTGGGATCCCAATCTGCAGCGGTCCCCAGCAATGGGCCCTGATCCTCTAGGGACCCTGAGAAGCCGATGCTTTCAGCTCCTTGCCATCCCAAAGCAACCCGACTATGTAAGTGGGAGCAGCTGGGGCTCCTGGCTCCTGCAGAGGAGGACTGGGAGGGCCCCAATCCTCTATAAACTCTGCCGCCTTATCCTCTCCTTGTCCCCAACAGCCTGAGCTTGCCGAAGACCTGCGGGATGCGACTGTGAGGTAGAGAGTGAGCCTTTCTCAAGGATATTGTAGCTGGAACCTGCTGCACCTGCAGCAAACCCCACCCCCCACCCTGACTTCTCAGCCCATGGCCAATAGCTCCCTCTGTCCTTTAACAGTGGAGTTGGGTTCATACCAGGCAGGTCATAAAGCCATTACCATGGTCCTTTCTTAGAAAGTCCTTGATGCTGCGAGCTCTGCTGCTTGGAGATAACAAATGGCAATGGGTTCGTGTTAGGGCCATTTGGGTCTGTCCTTGATGACACAGAGTGAGCAGCCCTGGGGAGGCTTCTCCCAAGCTTTTAAAAAAGTGATAGGTCCGTGAAACCCCGTGACTAGGAGCTCCTGGGCCCGCTGGCCCTAAGAGCCTTCAGAGGGGAGGGTCAACAGATTGAGGCTGGTTCATGCCCTGTGTCCTCACAGTGAGGTCCTGGCCAAGTGGCCTTGGTGACAGGAGAGCCCCTTGCTGTTCACTAGATGCTTTTACATCAAAGCAGGTGTCTTTGACTATCAGGAGCCATCCAAGCCACAGGGGAAGAGGCACTGTCTTGTTTATTTTAAATTTTGGATCGATAATGCAGTACCTGGTTCAAAATTCGAAAAATACTAAATGGTAAACAGTGAACAGTCTTCATCCCATCCCCTGGTCCAGCCACCTTCTGTGGCCGTGGGGCAGTTGCTGTCCCTCTGGGCTTTAGTTTCTGAGTTTCTGAGATGAATTGGGTCCATCCCTCAACTCAGTCAAGAGGAACCCATGGACTCCGCACTGAAGCCCCCAGCCCTGGAGTCTCCAGCACAGGCCAGCAGGGCCTCTGCCAGCTTTGGGGACGGGACGCTCGGCTCCAAGCAGCCATCACCACCCACCCGCCCGCGGCCACGGGTCAGGTTTCCATCCGCCGTCATTAGGCAGATGTCAAACTGGAAGGGGCAGCAGTAATTTGGACAATTACGGCCGCTATTATTGCTTCCTCTTCTTAAACGGGGGCCAAATTACTCACTTAAACACAACCACCAGTCACTCCCCACAGGCGGAGGGGACAATGGATGGGGGAGGGGACACATGGGAGGGGAAGGGACAGCTGGCAGGGGAGGATTCAGAAGCTCCAGCAGCCCATCTCTCGGTGACTATCCTGTTTGAGCGCCTACTGTGTGACATCAGCATGTCTCTCCGCCCTGCTGGGGACTTGGTGGCAGCATTGGCAGTGGAGGTGGAGACTAGTGCCCTGGGGGAGGGGGTGGCCACGCTGCCCTACGGGTCACTGTAGGACCAGGCTGGAAGCAGGTTAGGGTTCCAAGTCTAAAGTGGCATTGCCCCCTCTGAAACCTCTACATGGTGTGAGCTGAGCATCTGCCCAGGGCAGGCTTAGGAGGGGCCAGGAATCCTCGGGCTGGCCCAGGATACCCACTGCCCGGGAGGAGATAAACCTGCAGCCGAGGCTCATTCTTCAGGGGCCAGGCAGGCCAAGGTGGCTCTTCTGTGGATGCAGGCAGGCAGACCTGGGCACCCGGCTCCCTGGCTGAGTGACAAACTGGGACAAGGGCCCTAATGGGCACCTTGCAGGGAGAGAAGGTGAGTCCAGGCTTATTCCACTTCTTAAACCGAATCACAGCCACACCCGAAAGTACGGATAAAAGTCACTTTAATGATAGGAAGCGCTGACGTAGCACCTGCTGTGTGTCCAGCACTCTGTTCACATATAGTAGCTAATTGAACCTCAGAACAAAGCTTTGAGGTAGGCATTCTTATCACCCTCATTTTATAGAGGAGGCTAAGGTACAGAGAGCCTAATTAACTTACCAGGGGTCACACAGCACCTCAGCAGAGAGCTGACCCTCTTCCCAGAGCCATAGGACAGAGCACGTTCCCCTGCCGAGTTCAGGCTGCTATGAAGCAGAAGGAAACCTAGCAAGGTATTTCCTTTAAAAAATTTTTAATATATGTATTTATTTATTTCTTCTAAAAAAACCAATGGGATATATGTGCAGAATGTGCAGGTTTGTTACCCAGGTATACATGTGCCATGGTGGTTTGCTGCACATACTGGTCCATCCTCTAGGTTTCCTCCCCTCATCCCCCACCGCCTGCAACAGTCCCTGATGTGTGTTGTTCCCCTCTCTGTGTCCGTGTTCTTAATGTTCAGCTCCCACTTATGAGTGAGAAAAGGCAGTGTTTGGTTTTCTGTTCCTGTGTTACTTTTCTGAGGATAATGGCTTCCAGCTTAATCCATGTCCCTGCAAAGGACATGATCTTATTCCTTTTCATGGCTGCATAGTATTCCATGTGCCACATTTTATTTATCCAGTCTATCATTGATGGGGATTTGGGTTGGTTCCATGTCTTTGCTATTGTAAATAGTGCTGCAATAAATATACGTGTGCATGTGTCTTTATAGTACAATGATTCCTTTGGGTATATTCCTTTGGGTATAGTACAATGATTCCTTTGGGTATATACCTACTCATGGGATTTCTGGGCCAAATGGTATTTCTCATTCTAGATCCTTGAGGAATCAGCATACTGTTTTCCACAGTGGTTGAACCAATTTACGTTCCCACCAACAGTGTAAAAGCGTTCCTATTTCTCCCTAGCCCAGCCAGCATCTATTGTTTCCTAACTTTTTAATCATCACCATTCTGACTGATGTGAGATGGTATCTCATTGTGGTCTTGATTTGCATTTCTCTGATGATCAGTGACGTTGAGCTCTTTTTAATGTTTTTAATGTTTGTTGGCTGCATAAATGTCTTCTTTTGAGAAGTGTCTGTTCATATCCTTTGCCCACTTTTTGATGGGGTTGGTTTTTTTTTTTTTTTTCTTGTAAATATGTTTAAGTTCTTATAAATTCTGGATATTAGGCCTTTGTCAGATGGGTAGATTGCAAAACTTTTCCCCTATTCAGTAGGTTGCCTATTCACTCTGATGATATTTTCTTTCCTCAGTTTAGTTAGATCCCATTTGTCAATTTTGGCTATTGTGCAATTGTTTTTGGCATTTTTGTCATGAAGTCTTTACACATGCCTATGTCCTGAATGGTATTGCCTAGGTTTATAGGTTTTCTTCTAGGGTTTTTTTTTTTTTTTATTATTGTTTTGGATTTTACATTTAAATCTTTCATCCATCTTGAGTTAATTTTTGTACAAGGTGTAAGGAAGGGGTCCAGCTTCAGTTTTCTGCAAATGGCTAGCCAGTTTTCCCAACACCATTTACTGAATAGGAGATTCTTTCTCCTTTGCTTGTTTTTATCAGGTTTGTCAAAGATCAGATGGTTGTAGATGTGTGGTGTTATTTCTGAGGCCTCTGTTCTGTTCCATTGGTCTATATATCTGTTTTGGTACCAGTACCATGCTGTTTTGTTACTGTAGCCTTGTATTATAGTTTGAAGTCAGGTAGTGTGATGCCTCCAGCTTTGTTGTTTTTGCTTAGGATTGTCTTGGCTCTACAGGGTCTTCTTTGATTCCATATGAAATTTAAAAGAGTTTTTTCTAATTCTGTGAAGAATGTCAATGGTATTTTGATGGGCAGTATGACTATTTTCTTTCTTTATTTAAAAAATTTTTTAATTATACTTTAAGTTCTGGGATACATGTGCAGAACGTGCAGGTTTTTTACATAGGTATACACGTGCCATGGTGGTTTACTGTGCCCATCAACCTGTCATCTACATTAGGTATTTCTCCTAATGCTGTCCCTCCCCTACCCGCCCCCACCTCCTGACAGGTCCCAGGGTGTGGTGTTCCCCTCCCTGTGTCCATATGTTCTCATTGTTCAACTCCCACTTAGCAGTGAGAACATGTAGTGTTTGGTTTTCTGTTCTTGTATTAGTTTGCTGAGAATGATGGTTTCCAGCTTCATCCATGTCCTTGTGAAGGACAATAACTCATTAATTTTTATGGCTGCATAGTATTCTATGGTGTATATGTGCCACATTTTCTTTATCCAGTCTATCATTGATGGGCATTTGTGTCGGTTCCAAGTCTTTGCTATTGTGAACAGTGCCACAATAAACATATGTTTGCATGTGTCTTTATAGTAGAAGGATTTAAAATCCTTTGGGTACATACCCAGTAATGGGATTGCTGGTCAAATGGTATTTCTGGTTCTAGGTCCTTGAGGAAATCACCACACTGTCTTCCACCATGGATGAACTAATTTACATTCCCACCAACAGTGTAAAAACATTCCTATTTCTCCACAGCCTCACCAGCATCTGTTGTTTCCTGACTTTTTAATGATCACCATTCTAACTGGCATGAGATGGTATCTCATTGTGGTTTTGATTTGCATTTCTCTAATGACCAGGGATGATGAGCTTTTTTTCATGTTTCATATGTTTGTTGGTCACATAAATGTCTTCTTTTGGTAAGTGTCTGTTCACATCCTTTGCCCACTCTTCGATGGGATTGTTTGTTTGTTTGTTTGTTTTCTTGTAAATCTGTTTAAGATTTTGTAGATTCTGGATATTAACCCTTTGTCAGATGGAGAGATTGCAAAAATTTTCTCCCATTCTGTAGGTTGCCTGCTCACTCTGATGATAGTTTCTTTTGCTGTGCAGAATCTCTTCAGTTTAATTAGATCCCACATCTATTTTGGCTTTTGTTGCCATTGCTTTTGGTGTTTTAGTCATAAAGTCTTTGCCCATGCCTATGTCCTAAATGGTATTGCCTAGATTTTCTTCTAGGGTTTTTACCATTTTAGGTCTTACATTTAAGTCTTTAATCCATCTTGAGATAAATTTTGTATAAGGTGTAAGGAAGGGATCCAGTTTCAGTTTTCTGCAAATGGCTAGCCAGTTTTCCCAGCACCGTTTATTAAATAGGGAATAATTTTCCCATTGCTTATTTTTGTCAGGTTTGTCAAAGATCAGATGATTTTATGTGTGTGGTGTTATTTCTGAGGCCTCTGTTCTGTTCCATTGGTCTATATATCTGTTTTGGTACCACTACCATGCTGTTTTGGTTACTGTAGCCTTGTAGTATGGTTTAAAGTCAGGTAGCATGATGCCTCCAGCTTTGTTGTTTTTGCTTGGGATTGCCTTGGCTATACTGGGTTTTCTTTGATTCCATATGAAATTTAAACTAGTTTTTCTAATTCTGTGAAGAATGTCAATGGTAGTTTGATGGGCAGTATGGCCATTGTCATGATATTGATCGTTCCTATCCATGAGAATGGAATGTTTTTCCATTTATTTGTGTCCTCTCTTATTTCCTCAAGCAGTGGTTTGCAGTTCTTCTTGAAGAAGTCCTTCACATCCCTTGTTAGCTGTATTCCTAGGTATTTTATTCTCTTTGTAGCAATTGTGAATGGAAGTTCATTCATGATTTGGCTCTCTGCTTGCCTATTGTTGGTGTAAAGGAATGCTCATGATTTTTGCCCATGGATTTTGTATCCTGAGACTTTAGCAAGGTCTTTTCAACATCATCACTGGCATACAAGTGGGACCTGCAGGCTCAGGGATGGTGGTGCTGACCAGGGTCACATGGATAGGGCGTGATGGGCAGAGGCTTCTGGCCCTGCCAGCCCCAGGCATGGGAAGGGGTGAACCAGTGGCTTGGCGAGGGGTCAGAGGAGTTGGGGACCTGAATGGTAGTGATAGGTCATGGAGGGGCCGAGGGTGGGGACGGTCAAATTGCAGGCAAGGGAAGGGCCAGGTGAGCGAGTGGAGGGTGGGGCATGCCTGGATTGCATTAGGGGCATCCCGAAGACCCAGGACTCTAGGAGGTGGGACTAAGGCGACCTTCAGTTCCAGGAAGTCACCAATCATGAATGGTGCAGTCATCCCAGACTTTCCCAGCAAGCAGGGTCACACCATGAACTCAGAGCTGGCCCCATCACAGGGAGAGTGCAGAACCTCTTCCCTGGAGGATGTCATGAGCTCCAAGAGAGGCTAGAGAGAAACCTAAAAGGCTCCAGGACAGAGGCCAGGCCAACACCCAGCGGGTGTGGGCAGGGCTGTCCCTGTGACCACAACTGCTGCTGCTGTGGGGCCGATTGCATGACACCCACAGCAGCCTGGGCAGCCTGGACACGGGGACCACTCTTCCTGGAGTCTACAGAATGAATGGGCTTTATGTTCCGATCTTGGCCCAGCCTCTTCTGTCTGCTTTCTGCCTGGGGAGAGGTTGTTCAGCCTTTTCAAGCCTTGCTTTCATTGTCTGAATCTTCAAGCCCATTCCTGAGTTGACTAGGTGGTGGAGACCAACGCACCTCCCAGGCTTAAAGGTGGCAGCTGTGGGGCCCCAGGGAGGGACTTCATTTCCCTGAGCTCTTCTGAAAATTCAATAATTTTGTGCTTCGGCCTCATGGAATTTTGTGTTGATTCAATAACATATTGAAGGGTTTCAAAGCAGGGCAGGGGACCTAGCATTTACTGTGTGAGGCTGGTGGGCCATCACCACCACTGTGATTACCATGTGCAGAATGGAGGCAAAGTGGAGGTCCCTGAGCTTCCAGGCCTGCCCCACCCCACCACACAGCAAACCCCCATGTGAGGACTGTGAGGCTGGCACATGTGCAGCTGAGGACCTCGAGGCTCAGGCTGATCACGGCCAAGGTGGCAGAGCCAACGTTAGAGCTGGGACTGTCCCCCTCCACACACACCCGGGGCAGGTGTCATTGTCTCAGGGAGTCCCCTGCAGCCTGACACCTGAACTTCCAGTACCCAGAGAGAGAAGAGCTGTCTTCATCCTGCCCTGGAACTGGTGTCACCCCTTGTACTTTCCCCCAGTAAGTCGCCTTTATGCCAGCCAGACTGGGGATGAAGCTGGGCCATCCAGCCCTGCCACAAGTGTTAAAGTGTCTGACAAAGTGCAGGCCTCAGGACACTTGTTCTGCGCATGTAAACACTCGCTGCTTTGACAGCCTGCAAGGGACAGCTTTGGAAGCGGAGCCCACATGGCCCTGTCATTTATCAGCTCCTCATTAACTATGAGTCCAGAGGGCAGGCCTGGGGCCATTGCCTCTGCACCCTCCAAGGGCCAACAGGAGAGGCCAGGCACGTCTCTGCCTGGGAGGGGGATGACGACAACCGTGATGATGGCTGACGGTGATTAAGCCCTTCTTGTGCACTGAACACTTCCACTGCATGCTCTTGTGTCATTATGACCCCGTTCTGCAGGTGGGGAGACTAAGGTCAGAGTGAGGGTGTCACATGATCAGGAGAGGGTAGATCAGGGTTTGGCTGGCGCATCTCCCTGACTCAGAAGAGGTGTCAACTGGAAGAGGCAGCTGCTGATTGCTGGGTGTCCGGCCCCTGAGCAGCCTCCATCTTGGCTTGGCTGGCCTGGTTCCACAGGAGGCAGGATAGCTTCCAGCCATCTCAGCCTCTTGCGTCATGGGAGAATGAGCCCCCTCAGACCCTGGCTGAAGCATGGCTTTCACGGAGCTCCCAGCCTCGTCCAGGGCAGAGTTAGACCTGCAGACAGACCCAAACACTGGGGTGTGCAAAAGGCTTTCAGGATCAGGAAGACAGTCAGTAAAGGCTTCCTCAGGAGGTGACCTCAAAGCCAGAGACCTCAAAGCTCAGATGTGCCCACCCAGAACAATACATTTGTCCCCTGGAATGCCTGAGCAAGTGGGAAGAAGAGTGGGGCTCATAGAAGTGGATTACATGCCTGAGTGTACACAATAGGACTCCTACCCCACCGCCTCAGACCAGTGCCTTCAAGCTCTGAAAACATACAATAAGATACAAATAGAAACAACAAAAAGTTTAAAAGTAGAGGGACAAAATTAAAGTGCAGTTTTTGTTCATTTTCCTTTTGTATGTTTGCTTGTTTTTTATGCAATCAGTGTTAAGTTGTCATCAGTTTAAAATAATGGGTTATAAGACAATGTTTGCAAGCCTCAAGGTAACCTCAAATCAAAAAACATACAACAGATACATAAAAAGTAAAAAGCAAGATATTAAATCATATCACCAGAGAAAATCACCTTCACTAAAAGGAAGACAGGTAAGAAAGAAGAAGAACATAAGACAACCAGAAAATAAATAACAAAATGGCAGGAGTAAGTCCTTATCTCTCAATCATAACATTAAATGCAAATGGACTAATTCCTCAATTGGGAGACATAGACTGGCTGAATGGATGAAAAAACAAGGCCTAATAATCCATTGCCTACAAGAAACACACTTGACCTGTAAAGACACAGATAGACTGAAAATAAAGAAATGGAAAAAGATATTCTACGACAATGGAAACTGAAAAAGAGGAGTAGTAGCTATACTTACATCAGACAAAATAGATTTCAAGACAAAAACTATAAAAAGAGACAAAGAATGTCTTTGTCTCTATAATATCTTGTCCCTATAATGATTAAGAGGTCAATTCAGCAAGAAGATATAACAATTGTAAATTGTAAATATTTATGCACCCAATTTGGAGCACCCAGATATGTAAAACAAATATTATTAGAGCTAAAGAGAGAAATAGACTCCAATACAATAAAAGCTGGAGATTTCAACGCCCCACTCTCAGCATTGCCAGACAGAAAACCAACAAAGAAACATTGGACTTAATCTCCACTATAGACCAAATGTTTACAGAACATTTCATCCAATAGCTGCAGAATACACATTCTTCTCCTCAGCATATCATTCTCAAGGATAGACCATATGTTAGGTCACAAAGCAATTCTTAAAACATTCAAAGAATTGAAATAATATCTACCATCTTCTATGACCACAATGGAATAAAACTAGAAATCAATAACAAGAGGAATTTTGGAAATTATACAAATACGTGGATCAATGGATAACAACTGGGTCAGTTAAGAAATTAAGAAGAAAATTGAAAAATGTATTGAAACAAATGACAGTGGAAACACAACATGCCAAAACCTATGTGATAAAGTGGAAGCAGTGTTAGGAGGGAAGTTTATAGCTATAAGTTCCTACATAAAAAAAGAAAAGAAAAAACTTCAAATCAATAACATAACAATGCATCTTAAAGAACTAGAAAAGCAAGAGAAACTAAACTCAAGATTAGCAGAAGAAATAATAAAAATAGGAGCAGAAATAAATGCAATTGAAGTGAAGAAAATAATACAAAAGATCAACAAAACAAAAAGTTGGATTTTTGAAAAGATAAATAAAATTGACAAGCCTTTAGCCAGGCTAAGAAAAAAGAGAGAAGACCCAAATAAACAAAATCAAAGATGGAAAAGGAGACATTAAAACCAATACACCAGAAATCCAAAGGATCATTAGTGGCTACTAGGAGCAACCATATGCCAATAAATTGGAAAATCTAGAAGAAATGATAAATTCCTAGACATATACACCCTACCAAGATTGAACCACAAAGAAATCCAAAACCTGAAGAGACCAGTAACAAGTAATGAGAGAGAAACCATAATAAAATTTCTCCTAGTAAAGAAAACCCCGGGACCTGAGTCTCCATTGCTGAATTCTACAAAGCACTTAAAGAAGAATTAATACCAATCCTACTCAAACTACTTAAAAAATAGAGGAGGGAATACTTCCAAACTCATTCTATGAGGTCAGTATTGCCTCATACCAAAACCAAAGACACACTAAAAACAGACAAACTACAGACTAATATTCCTGTTGAATATTGATGCAAAAATTATCAACTAAATTCTACAATACTTTAAAAATATCATTCATAACGACCAAGTGGGAGTCCCAGAGATGGAAAGATGGTTCAATATATGCAAATCAATCAATGTGATACATTATATCAGTGTAATAAAGGATTAAGAACACTATGATCATTTCAATTGATGCTGAAAAAAATTGACAAAGTTCAACATCTCTTCATGATAAAAACCCTTCAAAAACTGGATATAGAAGGAACACACCCAACAAAATAAAAGCCATATATGAGAGACCCACAGCTAGTATCACACTGAACAGGGAAAAGCTAAAAGCCTTTCCTCTAAGATCTGGAAAAAGACAAGGATGCCCACTTTCACTACTGTTATTCAACATAATACTGGAAGTCCTAGCTAGAGAAATCAGACAAGAGAAAGAAATAAAGGCCATCCATACTGGAAAGAAAGAAGTCAAACTATCCTTATTTGCAGACGACACGATCTCACATTTGGAAAAACCTAATGACTCCATCAAAAAACTATTAGAACTGATAAATTCAGTACAGTTGCAAGATACAAAATCAACATCCAAAAATCAGTAGCATTTCTTTATACCAAAGGTGAAGAATCAGAAAAAGAAATAAAGAAAGTAATCGCATTTACAGTAGCCACAAATGAAATAAAGTAACTAAGAATTAACCACAGATGTGAAAGATCTCTATGATAAAAACTCTAAAACATTCATGGAAGAAATTGAAAAGGACACCAAGAAATGGAAAGAACATTTCATTTTTGGAATGGAAGAGTCACTATTTTTTTATGGATTGGAAGAATCAATATTGTTAAAATATCTAAACTACTCAAAGAAATCTACATATTCAATACAATCCATATCAAAATACCAATAATACTCTTCATGGAAATAGAAAAAAAAATCTTAAAATTTATATGGAACCACAAAAGACCCAGAATAGCCAAAGTTATCCTAAGCAAAAAGAACAAAACTGGAGGAATCACATTATCTGACTTCAAAATATACTACAGAGCTATAGCAACCAAAACAGCACGGTACTGACATAAAAACAGACACATAGACCAATAGCACAGAACAGAGAACCCAGAAACAAATTCACACATCTACAATGAAATCATTTTCAACAAAGGGCCAAGAACATATATTTGGGAAAAGAAAGTCTCTTCAATAAATGGTGCTGGGAAAGCTGGGTATCCATATGCAGAAGAATGAAACTAGACCCCTATCTCTCATCATATACAAAAGTCAAAACAAAATGAATTAACTATTTATATCTAAGACCTCAAACTACAAAACTACTAAAAGAAAGCATTGAGGAGACTCTCTAGGGCATTGAACTGGACAAAGATTTCCTGAGTAATGTCCCAAAAGCACAGGCAACCAAAGCAAAAATGGACATATGAGACCACATTAACTTAAAAAACTTCTGCACAGCAAAGGAAACAATTGAAAAAGTGAAGAGAACCCACAGATTGGGAGAAAATATTTGCAAACTACTTATCTGACAAGGAATTAATAACCAGAATATAAAAGCTCAAACAGTTCTATAGGAGAAAAAATCTAATAATCTGATTTTAAACTGGGCAAAAGATCTCAATAGACATTTCTCAAAAGAAGACATGCAAATGGAAAACAAGTAAATGAAAAGGTGCTCAACATCGTTGATTATCAGATAAATGTAAATCAAAACTACAAGGAGATATCATCTCACCCCAGTCAGAATAGCTTTTATTCAAAGACAGGCAATGACAAATGTTGGTGAGGATGTGGAGAAAAGGAACCCCTTGTACACTGTTGGGAATGTAAAGTAGTACAACCACTATGGAGAAGAGTTTGGAAGTTCCTCAAAAAACTGAAAACAGAGCTACTATATGATCCAGCAATCCCACTGCTAGGTGTAGACCCAAAAGAAAGAAAATCAGTGTATTGAAGAGATTTCTGTACTCCCAGGTTTATTGCAGCACTATTCTCACAGCACTATTCTCAATAGCCAATAGCCAAGATTTGGAAGCAACCTAAATGTCCAACAGACGAATGGATAAAGAAAATGTGGTACATATACACAATGGAGCCATAAAAGGGAATGAGATCCTGTGATTTGCAATAACATGGATGGAACTAGAGATCATTATGTTAAGTGAAATAAGCTAGGCACCAAAAAAACAATCTTCACGTGTTCTTACTTATTTGTGGGATCTAAAAATCAAAACGATTGAAGTCATGGAGATATAGAGCAGAAGCAAGGTTACCAGAGACTGGGAAGGGTAGTAGGGAAGTCGGGAGGTTGGGGGAGGAAGTGGGGATAGTTAATGGGCACAAAAATAGTTAAAAAGAATTAATAAGACCTAGTATTTGATAGCACAACAGGGTGACTGTAGTCAATGACAATTTAATTGTATATTTTAAAATAACTCAAAGAGTATAATCAGATTGTTTGTAACACAAAGGATAAATGCTTGAGGTGATGGAAACCTTCTTTATCCTAATGTGATTATTACACCTTGCATGCCAGTATCAAAGTATCTCATGTACCCCATCAATATACATAGCTGCTATATACCCACAAAAATTAAAAATTTAAAAAGAAAATAAGCAATTTTGTGTAGCAGACACTATCAGAAAGTGAAAAGACAACCTATTAAATGAAAGAACGTTTTCAAATTATGTATTTAATGAGATGAATATTCAGAATATATAAAGAACTCCTACAACTCAGCAACCCCCAAACCAAACAATCTAATTTTTAAAATGGGCAGTAAGCTTGAATAGGCATTTCTCCAAAGAAGATATACAAATGGCCAATAAATACATGAAAAGATACTCAACGTATTAGTCATTAGGGAAATGCCAATGAAAACTCCAAGAAGATATCACATCATACTCATAGGAATGGCTACAGTAATAATAATAATTTTTTTATTAAAACTTTTATTGAAGAAGAATTTCACAAAGAAAATGCACATAAGATGACAGATTGATGAAGTTTTGCAAACTCAACCATGTGTCAGCAGCACCCAGATTTAGAAACAGACATTGCCAGACTCCAGAGCTCTCTCTGAGTCCCCTTCCCTTCTCTCCTTCCAAGGAGACCATCCCAACCCTGCAGCATCCATCAAGTGGTCTTTTTCATGCTTCACATAGGAGTTGAAGGAGATTTATTCTGAGCCAAATAAGAGTGACCATGGCCCAGGACACAGCCTCCAGAAGTCCTGAGATCATAACAAGGTGGTTGGGTTACAACTTGGTTTCATATGTCTTGAGGAACAGAAGTTACAGGCAAAACCATAAATCAGTGATGAGCCCCTTTTCATATGCGTATTCGCCATTTGTATATCTTCTTCGGAAAATGCCTATTTACATCCTCTGCTAAGTTTTTTTTTTATTATTATTATTATACTTTAAGTTCTAGGGTACATGTGCACAACGTGCAGGTTTGTTACATATGTATACATGTGCCATGTTGGTGTGCTGCACCCATTAACTCATCATTTACATTAGGTATATCTCCTAATGCTATCCCTCCCCACTCCCACCTCCCCACAATAGGCCCCGGTGTGTGATGTTCCCCTTCCTGTGTCCAAGTGATCTCATTGTTCAATTCCCACCTATTAGTGAGAACATGCGGTGTTTAGTTTTCTGTTCTTGCTATAGTTTGCTGAGAATGATGGTTTCCAGCTGCATCCATGTCCCTACAAAGGACACAAACTCATCCTTTTTTATGGCTGCATAGTATTCCATGGTGTATATGTGCTACATTCTCTTAATCCAGTCTGTCACTGATGGACATTTGGGTTGATTCCAAGTATTTGCTATTGTGAATAGTGCTGCAATAAGCATACATGTGCATGTGTCTTTATAGCAGCATGATTTATAATCCTTTGGGTATATACCCAGTAATAGGATGGCTGGGACAAATGGTATTTCTAGTTCTAGATCCTTGAGGAATCACCACACTGTTTTCCACAATGGTTGAACTAGTTTACAGTCCCACCAACATTGTAAAAGTGTTCCTATTTCTCCACATCCTCTCCAGCACCTGTTGTTTCCTGACTTTTTAATGATTGCCATTCTAACTGGTGTGAGATGGTATCTCATTGTGGTTTTGATTTCCATTTCTCTGATGGCCTGTGATGATGAGCATTTTTTCATGTGTCTGTTGGTTGTATGAATGTCTTCTTTTGAGAAGTGACTGTTCATATCCTTTGCCTACTTTTTGATGGAGTTGTTTGTTTTTTTCTTGTAAATTTGTTTGAGTTATTTGTAGGTTCTGGATATTAGCCCTTTGTCAGATGAGTAGATTGCAAAAATTTTCTCCCATTCTGTAGGTTGCCTGTTCACTCTGATGGTAGTTTCTTTTGCTGTGCAGAAGCTCTTTAGTTTAATTAGATTCCATTTGTCAATTTTGGCTTTTGTTGCTGTTGCTTTTGGTGTTTTAAACATGAAGCCCTTGCCCATGTCTATGTCCTGAATGGTATTATCTAGGTTTTCTTCTAGGGTTTTTATGGTTTTAGGTCTAACATTTAAGTCTCTAATCCATCTTGAATTAATTTTCGTATAAGGAGTAAGGAAAGAATCCAGTTTCAGCTTTCTACTTATGGCTAGCCAATTTTCCCAGCACCATTTATTAAATAGGGAATCCTTTCCCCATTTCTTGTTTCTCTCAGGTTTGTCAAAGATCAGATGGCTGTAGATGTGTGGTATTATTTCTGAGGACTCTGTTCTGTTCCATTGGTCTATATCTCTGTTTTGGTACCAGTACAATGCTGTTTTGGTTACTGTAACCTTGTAGTATAGTTTGAAGTCAAGTAGCGTGATGCCTCCAGCTTTGTTCTTTTGGCTTAGGATTGTCTTGGCAATGCAGGCTCTTTTTTGGTTCCATATGAACTTTAAAGCAGTTTTTTCCAATTCTGTGAAGAAAGTCATTGGTAGCTTAATGGGGATGGTATTGACTCTATAAATTACCTTGGGCAGTATGGCCATTTTCACGACATTGATTCTTCCTATCCATGAGCATGGTATGTTCTTCCATTTGTTAGTGTCTTCTTTTATTTCAGTGAGCAGTGGTTTGTAGTTCTCCTTGAAGAGGTCCTTTACATCCCTTGTAAGTTGGATTCCTAGGTATTTTATTCTCTTTGAAGCTATTATGAGTGGGAGTTCATTCATGATTTGGCTCTCTGTTTGTCTGTTACTGGTGTATAAGAATGCTTGTGATTTTTGCACATTGATTTTGTATCCTGAGACTTTGCTGAAGTTGCTTATCAGCTTAAGGAGATTTTGGGCTGAGACAATGGGGTTTTCTAAATATACAATCATGTCACCTGCAAACAGAGACAATTTGACTTCTTCTTTTCCTAACTGAATACCCTTGATTTCTTTCTCTTGCCTGATTGCCCTAGCCAGAACTTCCAACACTATGTTGAATAGGAGTGGTGAGAGAGGGCATCCCTGTCTTGTGCCAGTTTTCAAAGGGAATTTTTCCAGCTTTTGCCCATTCAGTATGATATTGGCTGTGGGTTTGTCATAAATAGCTGTTATTATTTTGTGATACGTTCCATCAATACCAAAATTATTGAGAGTTTTTAGCATGAAGGACTGTTGAATTTTGTCAAAGGCCTTTTCTGCATCTATTGAGATAATCATGTGGTTTTTGTCTTTGATTCTGTTTATAGGCTGGATTACATTTATTGATTTGCGTATGTTGAATGGGCCTTGCATCCCAGGGATGAAGCCCACTTGATCATGGTGGATAAGCTTTTTGATGTGCTGCTGAATCTGGTTTGCCAGTATTTTATTGAGGATTTTTGCATCGATGTTCATCAGGGATATTGGTCTAAAATTCTCTTTTTTTGTTATGTCTCTGCCAGGCTTTGGTATCAGGATGATGTTGGCCTCATAAAATGAATTAGGGAGGATTCCCTCTTTTTCTATTGATTGGAATAGTTTCCGAAGGAATGGTAACAGCTCCTCCCTGTACCTCTGGTAGAATTCAGCTGTGAATCTGTCTGGTCCTGGACTTTTTTTGATTCGTAGGCTATTAATTATTGCCTCAATTTCAGAGCCTGCTATTGATCTATTCAGGGATTCAACTTCTTCCTGGTTTAGTCTTGGGAGAGTGTATGTGTCCAGGAAATTATCCATTTCTTCTAGGTTTGCTAGTTTATTTGCATAGAGGTGTTTATAGTATTCTCTGATGGTAGTTTGTATTTCTGTGGGGTCAGTGGTGATATCCCCTTTATCATTTTTTATTGTGTCTATTTGATTCTTCTCTCTTTTCTTCTTTATTAGTCTTGCTAGCGGTCTATCAATTTTGTTGATCTTTTCAAAAAAGCAGCTCCTGGATTCATTTATTTTTTGGACGGTTTTTTGTATATCTCCTTCAGTTCTGCTCTGATCTTAATTATTTCTTGCCTTCTGCTAGCTTTTGAATATGTTTGCTCTTGCTTCTCTAGTTCTTTTAATTGTGATGTTAGGGTGTCAATTTTAGATCTTTCCTGCTTTCTCTTGTGGGCATTTAGTGCCATAAATTTCCCTCTACACACGGCTTTAAAAGTGTCCCAGAGATTCTGTTATGTTGTATCTTTGTTCTCATTGGTTTCAAAGAACATCTTTATTTCTGCCTTCTTTTTGTTATGTACCCAGTAGTCATTCAGGAGCAGGTTGTTCAGTTTCCATGTTGTTGAGTGGTTTTGATTGAGTTTCTTAGCCCTGAGCTCTAGTTTGATTGCACTGTGGTCTGAGAGACTGTTTGTCATAATTTCTGTTCTTTTACATTTGCTGAGGAGTGCTTTACTTCCAACTATGTGGTCAATTTTGGAATAAGCATGATGTGGTGCTGAGAAGAATGTATATTCTGTTGATTTGGGGTGGAGAGTTCTGCAGATGTCTATTAGGTCTGCTTGTTGCAGAGTTGAGTTCAATTCCTGGATATCCTTGTTAACTTTCTGTCTCGTTGATCTGTCTAATGTTGACAGTGGGGTGTTAACGTCTCCCATTTTTATTGTCTGGGAGTCTAAGTCTCTTTGTAAGTCTCTAAGGACTTGCTTTATGAATCTGGGTGCTCCTGTATGGGGTGCATATATATTTAGGATAGTTAGCTCTTCCTGATAATTGATCCCTTTACCATTATGTAATGGCCTTCTTTGTCTCTTTTGATCTTTGATGGTTTAAAGTCTGTTTTATCAAAGACTAGGATTGCAACCCCTGCTTTTTTTTGTTTTCCATTTGCTTGGTAGATCTTCCTCCATCCCTTTATTTTGAGCCTATGTGTGTCTCTGCATGTGAGATGGGTCTCCTGAATACAGCAAATTGATGGATCTTGACTCTTTATCCAATTTTCCAGCCTGTGTCTTTTAATTGGACCATTTAGTCCATTTACATTTAAGGTTAATATTGTTATGTGTGAACTTGATCCTGTCATTATGATATTAGCTGGTTATTTTGCTCATTAGTTGATGCAGTTTCTTCCTAGCATCAACAATCTTTACATTTTGGCCTGTTTTTGCAATGACTGGTACTGGTTTTTCCTTTCCATGTTTAGTGCTTCCTTCAGGATCTCTTGTAGGGCAGGCCTGGTGGTGACAAAATCTCTAAGCATTTGCTTATCTGTAAAGGATTTTATTTCTCCTTCACTTATGAAACTTAGTTTGGCTGGATATGAAATTATTGGTTTAAAATTCTTTTCTTTAAGAATGTTGAATATTGGCCCCCACTCTCTTCTGGCTTGTAGAGTTTCTGCCAAGAGATCTGTTGTTAGTCTGATGGGCTTCCCTTTGTGTGTAACCAAACCTTTCTCTCTGGCTGCCCTTAAGATTTTTTCCTTCATTTCAACTTTGTTGAATCTGACAATTATGTGTCTTGGAGTTACTCTTCTCAAGGAGTATCTCTGTGGTGTTCTCTGTATTTCCTGAATTTGAATGTTGGCCTGCCTTACTAGGTTGGGGAAGTTCTCCTGGATGATATCCTGCAGAGTGTTTTCCAACTTGGTTCCATTTTCCCATCACTTTCAGGCACACCAATCAGACGTAGATCTAGTCTTTTCACATAATCCCATATTTCTTGGAGGCTTTGTGCATTTCTTTCTACTCTTTTTTCTCTAAACTTCTCTTCTTGCTTCATTTCATTCATTTGATCTTCAATCACTGATACTCTTCCTTCCAGTTGATCGAGTCAGTCACTGAAGCGTGTGCATTTGTCACATAGTTCTTGTGTCATGGTTTTCATCTCTATCAGTTCTTTTATGGTCTTCTCTGCATTGATTGTTCTAGTTATCCATTCATCCATTCTTTTTTTAAGGTTTTTAGTTTCTTTGTGCTGGGTACGTAGTTCCTCCTTTAGCTCTGAGAAGTTTGATCGACTGAAGCCTTCTTCTCTCAACTTGTCAAAGTCATTCTCCATCCAGCTTTGTTCCATAACTGACGATGAGCTGTGTTCCTTTGGAGGGGGAGATGTGCTCTGATTTTCTGAAATTCCAGCTTTTCTGCACTGCTTTTTCCCCATCTTTGTGGTTTTATCTGTCTTTGGTCTTTGATGATTGTGACGTAATGATGCGGTTTTGGTGTGGGTGTCCTTTCTGTTTGTTAGTTTTCCTTCTTATAGTCAGGACCCTCAGCTGCAGGTCTGTTGGAGTTTGCTTGAGGTCCACTCCAGACCCTGTTTGCCTGGGTATCAGCAGCGGAGGCTGCAGAAGATAGAATGTTGCTGAACAGCGAGTGTACCTGTCTGATTCTTGCTCTGGAAGCTTCATCTCAGAGGTGTACCCAGCTGTGTGAGGTGTGAGGTATCAGTCTGCACCTAGTGGGAGATGTCTCCCAGTTAGGCTACTCAGGGGTCAGGGACCCACTTGAGCAGGCAGTCTGTCCATTCTCAGATCTCAACCTCCATGCTGGGAGAACCACAGTTCTCTCCAAAGCTGTCAGACAGGGACATTTACATCTGCAGAGGTTTCTGCTGCTTTTTGTTTAGCTATGCCCTGTCCCCAGAGGTGGAGTCTACAGAGGCAGGCAGGCCTCCTTGAGCTGTGGTGGGTTCCACCCAATTCGAGCTTCCTGGGGGCTTTGTTTACCTACTTAAGCCTCAGCAATGGTGGGCGCCCCTCCCCCAGCCTCCCTGCTGCCTTGCAGTTAGATCTCAGACTGCTGTGCTATCACTGAGGGAGGCTCCGTGGGCGTGGGACTCTCTGGGCCAGGTGTGGGATATAATCTCCTGGTGTGCCATTTGCTAAGACCCTTGGTAAAGTGCAGTATTAGGGTGGGAGTTACCCGATTTTCTAGGTGTTGTGTGTCTCAGTTTCCCTTGGCTAGGAAAAGGAATTCCCTTCTCCCTTACGCTTCCCAGGTAAGGTGATGTCTTGCCCTGCTTCAGCTGCACCCGCTGACCAGCACAGACTGTCTGACACACCCCAGTGAGATGAACCCAGTACCTCAGTTGAAAATGCAGAAATCACCCATCTTCTGTGTCGCTCACGCTGGGAGCTGGAGGCTGGAGCTGTTCCTATTCATTCATCTTGGGCACCCCCCTCTAATAATAACTTTTAAAAGAAAAATAAGTGTTGGCTAAGTTGCGAAGTAGTTAGAACCCTCATATGTTGCTGCTGATGATGTAAAATGGTGCAGACTCTGTGGAAAACAGTTTTGCAATTCTTGTAAATATTAAGCATGTGACTTTGCAATTCCACTCCTAGATACACATCCAAATATCCAATATATCCAAAACAACTGAAAGCAGGGGCTTGAGCAGATATTTGTACATTGATGTTCATAGCAGCATTACTCATAATAGTCAAAAGGTGGAAACCCCCAAGTTTCTATCAACAGATAAATGAATGAATATACAACAAAACGTAGTACAGGCATACAATGGAATATTATTTAGCCATAAAAAGGTCTGAATTTCAATATATGCTACAAGATGGATAGACTTTAAAAACATTATGCAAAGTGGAATAAGCTGGGCATAAAAGCACAAATATTGTATGATTCCCCTTATATGAGGTACCCAGAACTGGCAAATTCAGAACCAGAAAGTGGAACAGAGCTTATCAAGGATTTGTTGAAAGGGAGCATGAGAACGCATTGCTTAATGTATACTGTGTTTATTTTGGGGATGAGGAAAATATTTTGCATATTGATAGTAATGTTGGTTACACAACATTGTCAATGTATTTCATGCAAGTAAATTGTATGGTTACAAGTGGCTGGAATGGTAACTACTATGTTATGTGTATTTTACCACAAAAAAAATCTAGTAAGTGGTGCAGAAGGCTGCACTTAGAAATGGCATCTGAGATTCGAGCACTAAATGATTCTGAATCTGAGGAATGGTAAGAAGGCTGACCTGTTTCCTTGATGCTAACTGTTAAGACACCCACCTCTAGTGTCGTGTCACATTTACCTTTAGAGCACCTTCTATGCAAGATGATGGCTTCAGCACCTGAAATGATGGAGAGCTGAGGCTTCATTCACCTGTAGGATAGATTGTATGAGTTGTTTTGTCCATATTTGCTAATAAATACTTGTTTACTTTTTTAAAAAGTCCCTACAGCTAACATCATCCTTAATGGTGAAAGGCTTAATTCTTTTCCTCTAAAATTGGGAACAAGAAAAGGATGCCTGCTCTCATCACTTTTATTCCACATATGACTGGATGTTCCAGCCACGCCAGTAAGGCAAGAAAAATAAGTAAAAGGTACACAGATTGGAAAAGAAGAAATAAGATTATATCTATTTGTAGATGGTGTAATGTCTTTGTAGAAGAATTCAAGGAATCTTTTTTTAAAAACTTCTAGAAATAATACATTAATTCATTAATGTCATTGGATACAAGATCAACATGTAAAAATCAATTACATACTGACAACAGAAATCAAAACCAAAAATGAAACAGCATTTTAAATCACTACAAAGTTAATAAAATTACTAAGTATAATACTAACAGAACATGTACAGAATCTGTGTGATAGAAATGACCAATTTCTGATGAAATAAATGAAAGAAAACCTAAATTAATGGAGATATGTATGGTGTTCATTGATTGAAAGACTCAGTATAGTAAAGATGTTATTTCTCCACAAATGTGTAGGCTTAACACAATTACTCTCAAAATCTCATGGTTTTGTTTTTTTTTTTTTTTGTAGACTTAAACAAGTTTAATCCAAAATTTATATGGAAACACAGTTCCTAGAGTAGCCAATTTTGAACCAAAACTAATTAAATAAGAAGAATCACTCCTCCCAATGTCAAGGCATACTGTGGCTACAAGAATCAAGACAACATGGTACTGGCTGAAGGGCAGACACATAAATCAATGGAACAGAATAGAGAACCCAAAAATAAGCCCTTAAAAATGTGCCCAATTGGCCAGGCACGGTGGCTCATGCCTGTAATCCCAGCACTTTGGGAGGCTGAGGCGGGCAGATCACTTGAGGTCAGGAGTTTGAAACCAACATGGCCAAACTGACCACCGTGAAACCACATTTCTACTAAAAATACAAAACTTAGCCAGGCTTGGTGGCACACACCTGTAGTCCCAGCTACTTGGGAGACTGAGGCACGAGAATTGCTTGAACTGGGGAGGCAGAGGTTGAAGTTAGCCAAGATCATGACACTGCACTCCAGCCTAAGCGACAGAGCGAACTTTCGTCTCAAAAAAAAAATTATATATATTATATATATTATACTATATAATATATAGTATATATTATATTATATAATAATTTATTATTATTATATATTATATTATAATTATATACACACACATATATATAGCACCATATTTAGTATAAACATTTTAAAATGTGTTAAGTATATGTAATTACATATATTTTATATGTATTTTTTATGTATGCTCAATTAATTTTTAAGTTAACTTTTAATTTCAGACCAGTTTTAGATTTGCAGAATTACTGTGATGATAATGCAGGGGGTTCTCATATATCTCACACTCAGTTTTTCGTATGACTAGCATCTTTCATTAGTATGCTGTATTTGTCATAATTAGTGTATCAATACTATTATTGATACTAACGTACTAAAATACTAACACCTGTATTTAATACAGATTCTTCATTTTGCTCTTAATGTTCTTTTCCATTTCCTTTAGTCATACAGTTTCTATTCATTTCCAAAGTTATTTACTTATGCCACTCTTTCGGTGAGGTTGCTTTGTATATTTTTAATATGTTTAGCTTCTTTTGTCACATTCTGTACTTATCCAGGGATTACCTAACCTATTACATTATTTTTCTTAATTTACATGCATTGAGGCTTTGTGGTGTAAAGTTCTGTGGGTTTGGACAAAGCTTAATAACTTATATTCACCAGTATAGTATCCCATACGTAAGTTTTACTCCCCTAAAATATCTCCTGTGCTTCACTTAATAATCCCCACATCTTTCAACCTCCTGGAAACCCACTGATCTGTTTCTAAGGTTTGCATTTTCCAAAATTTCTTTTTCTTCTTTTTTTTTGCACAAATTGTCCTAATTTTACTAAGTACTTTCTCATACACTGGCAACCTCTTTAACATCTAGAGACTAGACATTTCAAAATTACAACTCATTTGTCCATTATATACATATATACACAGCAAAACAAAACATGCACAACAATGGTGTCTAAAAATGTCTAAATATGAACACACAGGCATATCACCTTTTGCAATTTCCTCCCCTCCCACTTCTGCTAAGCCATTGAACAACTATAAGCAGTATTATACTGCTCACAGACGTGGTTTAAAAATTCCATTTCCGGTCGGGCACAGTGGCTCACGTCTATAATCCCAGCACTTTGGGAGACCTAGGCAGGCGGATCACAAGGTCAGGAGTTCAAGACCAGCCTGACCAACATGGTGAAACCCCGTCTCTACCAAAACTACAAAAATTAGCCAGGTGTGGTGGTGTGCACCTGTAATCCCAGCTACTCAGGAGGTTGAGGCAAGAGAATCACTTGAACTTGGGAGGTAGAAGTCGCAGTGAGCTGAGATCAGGTCACTGTACTCTAGTGTGGGTGACAGAGCGAGACACCATCTTAAAAAAAAAAATCCATTTCCAAAAGATAATATTTCCTATGAATTTTAGGGAAAAGATATTTACAAAGTGGTATTTTACTACCTCTACAATTTAACATAGGTCTAGCTCTTCTAAATATCTAGATAGACAAACTGTTTCAGGTAAGGAGTGAATTTGTCCACTGTGTACACAGCAGTCTGGAATAAACTGCACACATGTAACCATAGTTATAATTCGAAAGAGTCTGAAATGTGGACATTCTGACCTAGGACCCTTCCTATCTCCATCAAGCATCCATTGTTGATGCTCCGTGGGCATCAACAATGATGCTCAGATTTTCAGAAAAGCATCTTTCCTAGCAATTTTGAAACAAAATGTACAAAATACATTAGTTTATGAACTCTACTTTTGTTATACACTGACAACCTCTTTAAGGTCTAGAAAGATGAGATGTAAATTAGGACTCATTTGGCCTTTATACTCACCACTTATACACAGATAAGTAAAACAAAACACACAGACATGAGCACCGATGGCCCATCTCGCGCCACCGTGAGCACGCAGGCACAGAGCTGCCCGCACTTCCTTCTCTTCCCTCCTCCTCTGAACCAGGGCACAGACACAATGTGTGTTGCTGAACAGGTGGTTTGGCCATCCCATCCCCTCCCCAAAACAATATTTCATATGAATTTTAACACAAAAACATTTACAAACTGTGTTATTCTACTACCTTTAATTTTAACATCTATCGGGCACTTCAGAACATCTAGAAACATTACATATTTCAAAAAACAATACTTAGCACTATCAACTATATATACAGTAGTGAGGAACAAAATACACGAAACAATGGTTCGAATATGAGCATGGCTTCTCAATACACCCAGTCTGGCCGAGAGCCTTCTTTTCCTCCTCAGGAGGACCAAGCGCTTGTGGAGTTGATGCCCCAGCACAGAAGACCACAGTAAGGACAGTGTAAAGTAAACTTGACATCTGTCAGAGGTCTAGGAGCTCAGGAGAGGAAGACATGAGTAGTGAGGGCTGGCGTGGAGCCTGGCAGTTTCAGTCAGGTGACCTCAGGGAGGAGGCCTCAGTGAGAGAAAGCATTTGAATACAGTCTTGTGGCCGGTGAGGGAGAAATCCACAAGGATGAACAGAGGGGAGAGCAGGGGCAAAGGGCAGAAGCGGGGCAGGCATGAGACTGAGAAGTGAAGAAGGCCCATGGGGGAGGCGGTGGAGGAAAGAGATGAGTCAGGGCCATGGACGTTCAGGTGAGGTCCTTGGAAGCTGCCAGAAGGCTGCGAGCAGAGGAGGGGTGGGGCCTGACTGGAGGTACAAATGGGAGAGGGAGGCTTCAAGGGGGAAGTGTGACAGTCCAAGAGGCACTGTGGGGGCTCAGCTCCATGGCCAAGAAGGGCATGCAAGAAGGGGGCAGATTGTAGGTGTATCTGAAGGCAGATGCTTCAGAGTTAGCTGGTGGATTGCAAAAGGGTGAATCAAGGAGACTCCTGAACTCTGGGGGACAGAAATGTTTTGAGGATGAAATGCAAGATGGCATCTAACTACAACCAAGTTACAATCGATGGGCCAAAACCGATCCATTTTTGTTAACTAAAGTCCACATTATATATTAGTGTTCACCCTTAGTGTTGTACATTCTATAGGTTTTGTGTAATGTGTAAGGGTTTCGTCTGCTTTAGTTTCACTATTTCCACAGAGTCCAGCACAGGACTGGCTTTGGGTATTGAATAAATATTTGCTAAATGAATGAAGGATGGAAGGAATAACAGGGGTGGGGGACAATCATACCTGATTCGAAGAAGAAGAAACTGAAGCTCAAAGATATCCCAGGTGTCTTAGAGTGTTTGGGCTGCTATAGCAGCCTAATGTGTGATGACATGTGTTCACCGTTACAGTATCATACAGAATAGTTTCACAGCCATACAATCCCCTGTGCTCCACCTATTCACTCCTTGCTCCCCCTTAATGCTTTGGCAATCACTGACCTTTTTACTGTCTTTATGGTTTTGCCTTCTCCAGAGTGTCCTACAGTGGGCATCACACAGTATGCAGCCTTTTCAGACCAGCGTCTGTTACTTAATAATATGTATTTAAGCTTCCTCCATGTCTTTTCATAGCTAGATGACTCATTTCTTCTTCATGCAGAGTAATATCATTTTCTCCCATTCCGTGGCTTGTGTTTTGGATATCAGGGTGGATAAACATGTTTATCCATTCACCTGCTGAAGGACGTCTAGGTTGCTTCCAAGTTTTGGCATTCATGAATAAAGCTGCTGTAAATAACCATGTGCAGGTTTTTCTGTGTAGACATGTTTTCAGCTCTTTTGGGTAGATATCAAGGAATAAAATTGCTGGATTGTATGGCAAGAGTAGGTTTAGTTTTGTAAGAAACTGCCAAACTGCCTTCCAAAGTGGCAGTACCATTTTGCATTTCCACCAGCAATAAACCAGAGTTTCTGTTGCTCCACGTCCTCACCAGCTTTTGAGGTCCCTGTTCCGGATGTTGGCCATTCTAATAGATATATAGTGGTATCTCATCATGGTTTTAATTTGCAATTCCCTACTGACAATAATATGGAGCATCTTTTCATAAGCTTATTTGCCATCTGTAAATTCTGTTTGGTGAAGTATCTCTTAAAGTCTTTGGCTCAGTTTTTAAAATTGGGTTCTTGTTTTTTTTAATTGGGTTTTAAGAGGTGTTTTTTTCATGTTTTGGTTAACAGTTCTTTATCAGATGTGTCTTTTGCAAGTATTTGCTGCCAGTCTTGACTTGTCTTCTCATTTTCTTCACATTGTCCTTCATAAAAGCAGAAATTTTTAATTTTAATAAATTCCAGCTTATCAATTATTTATTTCATGAACCACACCTTTGATTTTGTATCTAAAAGTCACTGCCATACCCAAGGTTTTTCATATATTGTCTTCTAGAAATTCTACTTTTGTTTTTTTTGAGACCAAGTCTCGCTTTGTCACCCAGGCTGGAGTCTGGTGGCATGATCTCGGTTCACCGCAACCTCTGCCTCGCAGATTCAAGGGAGTCTCTTGCCTCAGCCTCCCAAGTAGCTGCAACTACAGGTACACGCCACCACACCCAGCTGTTTTTTGTACTTTTAGTAAAGACGGGATTTCAGCATGTTGGCCAGGCTGGTCTTGAACTTCTGACATCAGGTGATCCACCAGCCTTTGCCTCCAAAAGTGCTGGGATTAAAGGCATGAGCCACTGCACCTGGCCTCTGGCAGTTCTTTACTTTCACATTTTATGTTTAGATCTATGATCTATTTTGAGTTAATTTTATGAAGAGTTTAAGGTCTATCTCTAGATTCATTATTTTGCCCGTTTATCTTTTTATGAGTGCAATCTATTTTCCTTTAAATAAATGAGAGATACATAGGTAGACACATACATTTACACATAGAGAGAAAGATGACTATATGAGAGACAATAGATAAATAAATAGATGATGGAGAGATGACAGATAGAGATATATAAATATATATGTATGCACATACACATGAATATATGTATATATATGGGTATGTATGTATGATTCTGTTTATATCTTATTTAAGAACTTAAGAACAGACAACACTTATCAATGATAATAGAAGGCAGAATATTGGTCACCTCTCTGAGGAAGGGTATTGACTCAGAAGACGCACAAGGGAGCTTTCCAGGGTGCTGGAACTATTCAATGCCCTAGTTCATGGGTGTACAAGAAGTACAAATTAATCAAGTTGTGCACTTTTATATAAACATATGTCTCTCAATTTTTTTAATGTTAAGCTATGTTCACGACAAAAAAAAAGCAATATACGAGACTTTGCCTTCATACCAATTAAGCTTTTATCTCACAGACTTCATTTCAAATCATTCAACTAATGTTTCAAACTATTAAGAAAAATTTGAAACTGATTCTTTCATCACTGGTAGTTATATACGATTTAAATGAAATAGGGATGGAACCAAGAACAAGTTTTTAGTGCTAGCTCTTTGAGTTGCTTTAGCCACTGAAATCTTCCTAACTTTAGATTCACCCTACTTACATTTATTCATTTTATCAGGTTATCAAGAAAAGCGTTGTCAAATGACTCACCAAAGTAAAGACAGACTAGGACTCATTGATCGCACAAATAAAACTATTTTACCCATTTAAAAAAAATTCTTTATATCCTTACAGATACTTTACACTTGCTCCATCAGTTACCAAGGGAGATGTCAAAATCTTCTGTGATGACTGTGGATTTACCTATTTTCTTTTTGTCAGTTTTGGCTTTATGTATTTTGAGGCTCTATTCTAAGGTGTTTGCAAATTTAAAACAGTTAAATGGCTCATATCATTATAAGATGTTCCCCTTCATTACTGATTTACTTTTACTTAAATGTGGATGGGGAGGTCAGGCACAGTGGCTCACGCCTGTAATCCCAGCACTTTGGGAGACTGAGATGGGTGGATCACTTGAGGTCAGGAGTTCAAGACCAGCCTGGCCAATACGGTGAAACCCTGTCTCTACTAAAAATACAAAAATTAGCAGGGTGATAGTGATGCACACCTGTAATCCAAGCTGCTCGGGAGGCTGAGGCAGGAGAATCATTTGAGCCTGGGAGGCGGAGGTTGCGGTGAGCTGAGATTGCACCACTGCATTCCAGTCTGGGTGACAGAGTGAGATCCTGTCTCGAAAAAAAAAAAAAAAAAAAAAAATGTGGAGGGGGTTTTTTGCCTGCTATTAGGTTACTTTTGGATAGTTTGCTAAATGTATTTTTCTTTATCTTTTCACTTTTTACCTGCCCCTATATTCTAGTCTCTTTCTTGAAGTGTACTTATTTAAATAAAAGTGGAGTAAGGGTAAACAAAATTTTACAAAATGATAGTGCAGACAGTATGCTGATATGGTAAAAATCAAGAAGAAATTTCACAAACAAGTGAAGCTTAGGAAATGTCACCTTAAGAGTCTGGAAAGTGGCACTATCTAGGCTGAGCTATGAGGTGAGGGACAGAGTCCAGGGTGAAATGTGTGGCTAGAAGATGGCATGTCAAGGGTCTGAAGCCAAAGTAAGCTTGGCCAGTTTAGCTGGCAGGCAGGTAGAGAGCAGGAAAGCAGAGGGAGGTAAGGCTGGAGGTCAGTAGAGACTCTGGTGGCCACAGAAGAATGTAGGTTTTCTCCTAAGCGAAACGGAAATCTGCTGTGGGGAAGTTATGAGATATGATTTATGTTTACAAAGATCTATTTGGCTACTCTGGAGTGTGGAAGGACCCTCCGGCTACTGCGTAGAGAATGGACAGTAGGAGGCTCCAGGGAGGAGGCAAATGCAATTGCCTGGGCAGAGTCCAGGGTGGCAGCAGTGGGATGGCCCTAATGGAACTGACTCTGGGTGTGGATTTCAAAGGTAGCTTTTTTCAGATG
The DNA here is from genome assembly GCF_002776525.5 of Piliocolobus tephrosceles. Lineage (NCBI taxonomy): Eukaryota > Metazoa > Chordata > Mammalia > Primates > Cercopithecidae > Piliocolobus > Piliocolobus tephrosceles. Next base: position 107,175,077 of record NC_045447.1, on the reverse strand, counting down.
TGACGTACATCAAGAAATTATAGCCATTTATGTTTGCAATGATGGATATCCTAATTATCCTTATCTGATCACTACATGTTGTATGTATCAAAAAATCATTATGTACCCGGTAATATGTAAAATTATTACATGTCAATTTTTAAAATAGCCGTTTTAAATATATGGTTTGATGAATTTAGACAGATGGATTCAACTGTGTAACCACCACCACAATCATGATATAGAATAATTCCATCACCCTTAATATTGTTTAGTGGCCATTTGCACTTGATTCACTGCCATTTTCTGGCAACCACTGATCTGTTTTGATCACTATAGAGTTGCCTTTTTCAGAATCTCAAGTAAGTAGAATATTACAATATGTAGCCTACTGTGTGTGGCTTCCTTCACTCAGTGTAATACTTTTGAGATTTATTTATATTGTTATATGTCTTTGTTGTTCATTCCTTCTGGTTGCTGAGCAGTATTCCATTTATGGATGTATCACAATTTGTTTATCAATTCAACATTTGATAAATTTAGATTGTTTCCAATTTTGTACCTAGTACAAATAAAAGTGATACGAACATTAAAGTACAAGTCTTTGTGTGGACATATGTTCACATCTCTCTTGAGTAAATACCCAGAAGTGGAATAGTTGGGTCATATACTTTTACATTTATAAGAAATTAAAAATTATTTCCAAAGTAGTTGTACAGGTTTGCATTCCACCAGCAATCTATGACCATTCTAGTTGATTGACATCCTTAGCAGCACTTGGAATTTTGTTTGCTTGTTTGTTTTAGTCATTCTAAAATGTATATAGTGGTATCTCATAGTAATTTTAATTTGCATTTCCCTGGTGCTGAATGAGGTGGAGCATCTTTTCATATGTTACCAGCCATTTGTATGTGTTCTTTGAGAAAATGTCTATTCAAACCTTCTGCCCATTAAAAAGATTTTCTCATTTCATTATTGAGTTGTAAGAGTTGTTTATACACTCTGAATGCTGAAAGTTTAGTATTCAGATATATGATTTGCAAATATTTTCTCCTGTTCTGTAGGTTGTCTTCACACTTTCTTGATTATGTCTTTTGATGCACGAAGGTTTTAAATTTTAATGAAGTCAAATTTATCATTTTTTCCTTTTGCTGTTTATGATTTGGTATCATGCCTAAGAATCTGTTGCCAAATCCAACATCATGAAGATGTACCAGTATGTTTTCTTCTAAAAGTGTTATGCTTTTAGCTCTTAAGTTTTGTCATTGACCCATTTTGAGTTAATATTTGTGATATAGAGCAAGATAGGGGCACAATTTCATTCTTTTGCATGTGGAAATACAGTTGTTCCAGCACTATTAGTTGAAGAGACTGTTCTTTTGCCCTTCAAATAGTCCTGGCACCCTCACTGAAAATTAGCTGACCATAGATGTATGGATTTATTTCTGAACTCCCAATTCTAGTTCATTGTTCTATGTCTACTTGATGCTAATACTACACTTGATGCTAATACTACTCTAGCTTTGTAATAAGTTTCAAAATGGATAAGTGTAAGTTTTTCAACTGATTTTCTTTTCCAATATTATTGTGGCTCTTTGAGGCCTCTTGCATTTCTCATGAATTTGAGAGTTGGTTTTTCCACTTCTGCAAAAACCATGTGAATATTAATAGAAATTGCATTAAATCTGTAAAACACTTTGGGTAGTTGTAACATTGTGAAATACCTACTGTGTTTGGTCTTCTTACCTGTTCTTGGCATACAACTCCTGAGATTCTTAGAATCTCCAAAGTGATGACTCTTCACATTCTAATGAGTTGACTGATGGCTCGCAGCCCCTAGGCAGCTTCAGGATGGGGGCTGATCATAGGAAAGAACAAGGCAAGATTAGAGGGTTGGGACTTTCAACCACACACTCCAATCTCCAGGGAGGGGAGAGGGACTAATGGTTGAGTTGGTCACCAGTGGCCAATTATGCCTATGTAATGAAACCTTCATAAAAAGCCAAAGGGACAGGGCTGGGGAGCTTCTAGATAGCTGAACATGTGGAGGTTCCTGGAGGGTTGTGTACCTGGGGAAGGCATGGAAGCTCCATGCCGCTTCCTGCATGCTTTTATCCATGCATCTCTTTATCTGTGTCAGTTTTAATGATCTTTTATTAAAAAAATCAATTTAGGTAAGTGTTTCCTTGAATCCTGCGAGTCACTTTAGCAAGTTAATCAAACCCAAAAAGGGGACTGTGAGAATCCTGATGTATAGCCAATTGGTCAGAAGCACAGACAATATAACCTGGGGCTTGCAATTGGCATCAGAAGTGAAGCTCAGGCTTGGTGCAGTGGCTTACGCCTGTAATCCCAGCACTTTGGGAGGCCGAGGTGGGTAGATCATGAGGTAAGGAGTTCGAGACCAGCCTGGCCAATATGGTGAAACCCCATCTCTACTAAAAAATACAAAAAATTAGCCAGACGTGGTGGTGTGCGCCTGTAGTCCCAGCTACTCAGGAGGCTGAGGCAGGAGAATTGCTTGAACCTGGAAGGCAGAGGTTGCAGTGAGCCAAGATCGTGCCACTGCACTCCAGACTGGGCAACAGAGTGAGACTCCATCTCAAAAAAAAAAAAGAAGTGAAGCTCAGTCCTGTGGGACTGCTTCTCTAACCTGTGTCATCTGGAGCTATCTCCAGGTAGATTGTGCAGAATTGAATTGAATTGGAGGACACCTAGGTGATGTCCCTGCAGAATTGATGGCTGCTTTTTATGGGGAGAAACTCTCACAGATGTGGTCATGGAAGTCTTCTGCATTGATTTTTGTGGTGTGAGAGCTGAGAAAAAACAGTTTGTGTTTTTTCCATTCAGTAGTGTCAGATAAATGGGATTTGCTAGAACAACTCTGGCTCATAGACAGTAACTCTGGACTGAGCTTTGCTTATGCAGTAGAATTAAAACCAGAACAGGAGATATTGCACAAATTTGGAAGCCATCATCACCATTCCTGGCCAAGGAACACACAGTACAGTCCTTATATCCAGCAATGGGCAGAGAGATATCCCCCTTAGAGTAATAGTTTAATAGAGAAGTGGTTCTTGTCTGGTCCTGGGGTTTTGTTTGTTTGTTTGTTTTTTGGTTGGGACACTCAATTTCAGAGCTTTTTATGGGTCTGTTCAGGGATGCAGTTTCTTCCTGGTTCAGTCTTGGGAGAGTGTATGTGTCCAGGAATTTATCCATTTCTTCTAGATATTACGTGCATAGAGGTGTTCGTAATATTCTCTGATGGTTGTTTGTATTTCTGTGGGGTCAGTGATGACATCCCCCTTGTTTTTTCCAATTGTGTTTTGTTTGGATTTTCTCTCTTTTTTTCTTTATTAGTTTAGCTAGTGATCTATTATATTAAGTTTTTAAAGAAACCACCTCCTAGATTAGTTGATCTTTTGAAAGGTTTTTCATGTCTCAAATCTCCTTCAGTTCAGCTCTGATTTTGGTTATTTCTTGTCTCCTACTAGCTTTGGGATTGATTTGCTCTTGGTTTTCAAGTTCTTTTAGTCATGTTGTTAGGTTGTTACCTTGAGATCTTTCTAACCTTTCGATGGGACCATTTAGTGCTATAAATTTCCCTCTTAACACTGCCTTGGCTATGACCCAGAGATTCTGTATGTTGTATCTTTGTTCTCATTAGTTTCAAAGAACTTTTGATTTCTACCTTAATTTCATTATCTACCCAAAGGTCCTTCAAGAGCAGGTTATTGAACTTCCATGTAATTGTATGGTTTTCAGTGAATTTCTTAGTCTTGATTTCTAATTTGATTGTGCTGTATTTGAGAGGCTGTTTGTTATCATTTCAGCTCTTTTGTATTTACTGAGGGGTGTTTTACTTCTAATTATGTGATTGATTTTAGAATATGTGCCATGTGGCAAAGAGATGAGTGTATATTCTGTTGTTTTGGGTGTAGTCCAACTCTCCAGTTTTAAGTGTGGCCATTTCCTCTACGAATTCAATTCTTGGGTGGATTTAAGAGTTGTTGATTTTCCATTTCTTCACCTTTCTTCTTTGTGGGGACAGAAGTGATGACTTCCAAGTTTCTTTCTCAATAGAACAGAAATTGCAAATCTTTGATGTCATCTTTTCTTAATCGATCAGCTCTATTTTTTAGAAGTTTTAGGTTTACAGAAAATTGAACAGAAAATACAGAGCATTCTCCTACACCTCCCCCTCCCCCAAACATACACAGTTTCCCCCGTTACTAACATCTTGCATTGGTGTTGTAAATGTATTAGAATTGATGAGCCAATATTGATATGTTATTATTAACTAAAGTTCATAGTTTATATTAGCATTCAATCTTCAGTTGTACATTCTGTGGGTTTTGAAAATTGTATAATGACATGTATCCACCATTACAGTATCATATAGAATAGTTGCACTGTTTTAAACATTCTTTGTGCTTCACCTATTTATCCCTCCCTCTCTCCCTCCTCCCTAGTTACTACTAATCTTTTCAGTGCCTCCATAGTTTTGTCTTTTCAAAGATGTCATATAGTTGAAATCACACAGTATGCAACATTTTCAGATTGGCTTCTTTCACTTAGCAACATATGTTTATGTTTCCTCCATGTATTTTTGCAGCTTGATCACTTATTTCTTTTTAATGCTGAATACTATTTTATTGTATGGCCATATCACAGTTTGTTCATTCACCTATTGAAAAATATCGATTTATTTCAGTTTAGGGCACTTATGGATAAAGCTGCTATAAACATTTGTGTGCAGGATTTGTGTAGACATAAGTTTTCAATTCATTTGAGTGCACATCAAGGGAATTACCTGAGGATTGTATTGCAGGAGTATATTTAGCTTTGTAAGAAATTGCCAGATTTTCTTCCAAAGTGGCTGTACCATTTTGTACTCTCACCAACAATGAATGAGAGTCCCTGTTGGTCTGCTCACCTGCATTTGGTGTTGTCTTTAGCTTCATTTTGCCTCCACTCTTTTCTGACTTGCATAGATACTGAGAAGAAATCAGCTGTTTTTCTTATCTTTGTACTTCTGTATACAATGCTTCTTTTTTCTCTTAGATATTTCCTGTTACAATTGCTTTTCAACAATATGAATATGTTATGCAGAGACTCTGGATATGTTTTGAAGTTAGAGGCAAGAGAATATTGGTGATGGATCAGATGTGAAGTCAATGAAGAAAGCAATCAAAGATATTTTCAGAGTTTGGGTTTGAGTAATTGGAAGAATGGGGTACAATTTGCTGAGAACAGGGAGACAGTTGTTGCAGACCATGGGAACTGAAGTTTGGTTGATTCGGAGATGAAGAAGACACGGAGATGAAGAAGACACATCCTTTTGGGCTTTTCCATAAGCCAACCTGTGGACAAGTGTTACAAGTGCAAGTAGTTTATTTGAGGCATAATTCCAGGAAACACCAGAAGGGCAGTAGGGTCATGAAACAGGGAAGGTCAGGCAGAGAAGTAGAAGGTACCTTTTTAAGAAACATACTACTGTAGGCAACTGGAGCTTAATCCCACTGGAGATCCCTGTGAACCAATGTAGAATATGCTCCTCAGTGATGTTCAACCAAAGGGACAAGGAAAATACAGTATTTGTCCAGTTGGATGTAGGCTGAGGATACAGGCAGAGACTGGATGGTGGGCCAGAGGACAGTCACAAATCAGCAGCTCTCTAACTGGGGGTTGCCAAATTCAAGAGCAAAGAGGACATTGGTGACACCTCTTATTGGTTTGCTGTTTGCCTAGAAGCTGCTCCATTCATCAGTCCATTCCATCCTCTCCATAAATCTGGGAGTTGGCATCCTTTTCATCTACACTTTATAGAAGGAAATGAGGCTGAGAAAGCTGTAATGACCTATCTAAGGTCACACAACAAGGAAGTTGGAGCCAAGATTGAAACCCACTCCTGCAGGACACCAAAGTCTTTTTCTCCTGCCATCCCCAACTCACTCCCCACCCAGGAACCCATTCCCTGAGTGTTGGAGTGAGGATTAGAGAGGCTGTGGCTCCTATTCACTATTCATCACCATGTCTTATGAATTAGAAACAACGTTCATGAGGTCATTTCCATGGGGCTCCGGGGTTGGCTGTGTAAATATTTGGGCTTCGGGGCTCTTCTCAGCCAAGCTCCTCAGGGTGCTGACGTTAAACACACTCCTTCAGGAAAAATGCAATTGGTTTCAGGAAGCCCCTAGAGTCGGGCGCTCAGAGGGCGTCTGCTCAGGCTAATGTCTGACAACACAAAGCCCATTTTTCCTATGACTTTTTCTCATTTAAGACAAGAAAGATTGCCTTCCACTCGTCAACACACATACTCACCAGTCATTAATACACAGGCATTTAAAAACACTGGTGATCAGAAAGGTCTGTGTTTTCTCATTTCTTTACAGAGTCAGGGAGGTTTGAGAGAGAGAGTGTAGGAGTGTGTAGGGGGAAAGACAGAGAGGATATAAGAGAGGTTGAAAGGGAGAGGGAGGGAGCAAAGAAATAACCTTAGTATACACCAACAGCAGCTTTGTTCAAGCCTGTTCTTTCCATGCATGCAGTGCACTCATTTGAATCCATGCTGTAGATCCACGTGTAAATATCTAGCATATATCTGCAAGCAGGTTTCAGAGCAGTCCGCGACGCACACCTCGGTGCTATAAATCAGTGCAGTGGCTATGCACAGGAACTACTCGGGAGGCGCGGGTGTCAGAAGCTGCAGTTTCCTCTGGGTGATGGAATTTCAGGTGGTTTTAGCTTTATTTGGTGATGAGATATCCAGCGTGTTCGTTTCCTGAGCTGCCGTCACAAACCACCACAAACTTGGTGGCTTAAAAAATTAGGAATTTATTCTCACAGTTCTGGAGCCTGCAAATCTGAAATTAAGGTGTCAGCAGGGCCGCACTGACTCTGAAGGCTCCAGGGGAAGATCGTTCTTGCCTCTTCCAGCTTCTGGTGGTGACCTGCAATCTTGGAGTTCCTTGGTTTGTGGCTTCAGCACGTCATCTCTGCCTCTGTGGCCACACGGCCTTCTCCCCTGTGGGTCTGTATCTATGTCTCTCCTCTTGTAAGACCATGTCATGTTGGATTAGGACCCGCTCTGCTTTAGTATGGCTTCTTAACAAATTACCTGTACAACAGTCTTATTTCCAAATAAGGTCACATCCTGAGGTCCTGGGGGTTGGCACTTCAGTGTAACTTTGGCGGGGGATTCATTCAACTTATAATTGAGTGCTATTCAACTCATAACACCCAGTGATGAAAAAAATGGGGTGCCCATCACTCGGGGGACTGAGCCCCTGTGTTTCTGGCCAATCACAGCCACAAACCCAGTGCCATGGGACGCCCCCATGGGCCTGTGTCCTGACTGTAGAGCAGCTCCACAGCCTGTCCTGGTGGTGATGAGCCTCAGGAAGAGGAGTCTGGACCTCAAGGAAGGAGAAGCTGACCACGCCCAGGGACACAGGCTGGATGTTTGGCAAGACCAGGCCAAGGACACCAAGTGAAGCATCTGCATTCTGGATCAGAACGTCCCCACTGTGAACCGGGAGCCTCTGGAAGCATTTTCCCAGTGTATTGGGAGGGGTAGAGAGAGGACAGGACATCCAGAATGAACTGATGGGACAGGGAGGACACGCTGGGAATATTAAATCAAAATGTTTTATCATGAATCCCTTGTTCAATCTGAGAGCAGATGTGGAGGACGAGACTGGGGAGCCTTCCCTATGGCTACAGCAGAGAGGCCTCTGGCTAGACCCTAGAGGAAGAGCAAAGCCATCCTGTCTGACCAGGATCTGCGGGAAAAAGAGAGAGTGAGGCCAGCAGGCAGGGGGGAAGGTGAGCTGGGCTGTGTGTCTTAGGGCGGGCGCCTGGGCTGTTAGCGCAGGAAGGGAAGTAAACTAATAAACTCCTTACTTATTTTCAATAATAGTGAAGTCATAGGAATGATGATGTATAACACACATATAAGGGGTAAAGAATACCAAGAAATGCCCATCTATGCCCCATCACTTGGCTTAAGAAATAGAAATGCCCGTGGGCATCCCTTCAATCTAGAGGTAGCCACCGCCCTAATTCTGTGCTAACAATTCCCTTGTTTGTTAGACTTCATCTCACCGTGGGTGTCTGCATCCCTAAATGCTGTAGTGTGTAATTTTGCATACTTTCAGACTTGATAAAAATGGAACAATGTGATATGTATTTTTTGTCACTGGCCTCTTCACTCAACATCATGTTCTTTTTTTTTTTTTTTTTTTTTGAGACAGAGTCTCGCTCTGTCGCCCAGGCTGGAGTGTGGTGGCCGGATCTCAGCTCACACATCATGTTCTTAAGATTCACGCATGGCTAGGTATGTCGCTGTAACTAATTTGTCCTCAATGTGTTGTTTGTGTTGTATGAATTCACACAATTTGTCCACTATACTGCCAAGCGCTACCTCACTCCTTTGCTACTCTGAACGAAGCTCCTGGGAACATTTTTATGCCTGTGTCTTGGTACGTATGTGTGGAGACCCACCCAGGAGTAGATTGCTGGGTTTAGGGCAGGCATCTGTTAGCTCTGCTAGTGATGTCACACTGGTTTCCAAGTGCCAGGGCCAAGTCACATACCCAGTCATGGGGCAGGAGCCTATGTTGCTCACACCCTTGTCCACCCTGGCACCCTCAAACTCTTAGTTCTGTTTCTTGGATTTTCCAGAATTGTCAGAATATTAGTTACAAACACCACAGAGTAACAAGAGAAAAGGGCAATTGAGCAATTTATAATTCAAAACAAAGAAAAACCAGAAAAGGAGGTTTAAAAAATAGGAGAAATTTGTAAGAGGAGTAGGGTGAGACCCATGCCCCCTTGAAATAGTCAGTGCACTCCATGGAATGACCCTATTGGCTGATCCCATCAAGGATTCTTTGGTGAGGAAACAAGATTAACATTTGTGGTTGTTCTTTTCCTAAAATCCCATGGCACAGCCTTTCTCTGGAGCCACAGCTTCACTCTTTATGACTCCCACAGCTCCAGCCAGATGGAGCCACCTCCCTGTAGCCTGGACCCAGGAAAGCCCTGAGCCCCAAGCCCCGAGCCCCAGTTTCCCCATTGTCTGCTTGTAGTGATGCTTCTAGCTACCCTGTCTTGCTGAAGGAAGCTGAGTCTAAGGAAATGACAGCAACCCATGGCGGGACAGAGTTGGAACCTGAGCAACAACCCCAGAGGCTTGGAGTGTCTCTTTGTCTCAGGCTGACACACACACACACACGGGCACACGCACACACACACGGGCACACGCACACACACACGGACACACGCACACACACGGACACACGCACACACACACAGTGGGTGACGGAGTTTGGGAATGTCAGGTTGGAGGGTCAGAGTGGAGGCTCTGCTGTCCTTGTCCCCTGGCAGGGGCAGCATCCTTGAGCTCCAAGACCTTGGAGAAGCTCCCCCACCTAGGATGCCAAGGACATTGGCTGAATAGAGCAATACTGATGACTCAAAAAGTCAGATCCTCTGTGCTCCTTGCCTGGCACCAAGGAGCCACAGCTGTCACTGTCTGGTCACAGGCCCCTCAAAACCCATCTGCAGTGGGTTTTGTCTCTTGCTTCTAAGGGACATACTGAACCTAGAGTGAGGCTGTGGCATCATGGCTGGGCTGGGCAATGGGCAAGCCTTGGAACTGGCTGCAGGATGTGGCCCCATGACCCCCACAGGGACCCGGGCTCCTCCCGCAGGGTGAGGAGGCGCAGGCAGAGGAGGGCCCAGAAACAAGAGTTAGCGGGGAACGTGGACGTGAGGACCAGGGGTCTGCAGGGGTTCTCACACCTGTGAGAGCTCAGGGGGAGGGTGTAGGAGGGGCCGGGCACCTCAGAGTATCACATGGGTCTGGCAAGGTGAGCACGGGAGGTGGTCAGCAGCTGCTCTCTTGGAAGAGCTCCCAGCAACCCCGTGGTCAGAGCCAGCACCATACCCTGGGACAGCCCAGCAATCCTTGGGCTCTCATGTAAGTCCAGTACTCTGGCTCTGTGAAGCAGTTGTTGCATGGGCCGGGCACCGTGCTGCCCACCTCCGCCTGCTGGAGTTCACCCCAGCTTCTGGGCGGTCAGAGGGCAGACCCAGCACAGCAGAGGTGGCCTGGGTGGTGTCACAGCTGGTCTCAATCCCCAGCTCGGTCCTTCCCTGGACCTGGGACCTTGGAGAAACCATGCCCCCTTGGTGCCTCAGAATTGCCATCTGCAGAGTGTGGTCACACCACCCTCTCTTCTGAGCCTGCTGAGTGTAGATGGGACCTTGCCGGGCAGGCAGCAGTCAGAAACATTGGCTAGGCTGCCCTCCCTATGCCAGGGTCTTCTCAGGTCTCACAGGACCCCATAGCCCAGCCCAGAGGACTTGTATGATCCGCAGAGGGCGGGAGGCAGGGTGTGTCCTCAGTCTGAATCAGGAGGCTCGCTGGCCTTGGGTTGCTGGGAATGGAGGTCTCAGGCCAACTACTGCCCCCAGGACCTGACCTGCCAAGTGCAGCCACCCCAACCTGCCCAGCCCTGCTGCAGATACTTCTTTCTCATCTGCCAAAAAACAATTTAGCATTGTTCAGGATTCTGAGCTCAAAAAGTTCTTGCAACCTGTCCAAAATTCCCAGCTTGCACACTGGGTCCTTTCCATGCAGTGTCGACCTACATGGGTCTTGACCCACTGATGCTCAAGTTCTCAGAGGAGGAGGCGCACAGAGAAAGCCATGGGGGACGGTGTGACTTCCCACTCTCAGGTCAAGCTACGCATGCTGACCATGTGCCTGGAGTGCCAGCTGCCCCAGGAACTGGCCTTTCCCACCCAGTGGGGCCAGGCCCTACCCAAGCTGCCCTCCCCTCCACCTTCCAGGCCAGCTCCCTGAAGGAACCTCCTGAACACCTCTGCCTGGAGCCATTAGCTCTGCTTGTCTCTTGGGTAGGACTCTTGGTCCCTGGAAGGGGGTGGCCTTCCTAGTGTCAATGAGCAGGGGAAAGGCAGATCCTTCAGGGAGGAAGACGGGTTCCCAGGAAAGGCTAACACCTCAGGCTGGGAGAGAAGGAAGGGCCCTCCCTTTTGTCCAGGAGGCTAGTTCAACCTTCTAGGTACTAAATACTGTAAAGCAAGGGCTTCTCTTCTCATAATGAGACACTGAGCTCTTCAGAGCTGCTCCTCCTCCAAGACACCAGCAAGCTGTTGAAATCAGACCTGTGTGTGTCCTGGGAATTTATGCTCCCTGACAGGTACGCAAATGAGAGGGGTGAGGAGGAAGCAGAGGAGAGAAGGCATCTGGCCATTCCGAGTGCTGGGGGCCATCAGGTGAAGGGGTCACCTGCAGAAGGGGTGATAGCCCTGACCCCTGGCAACCCTGGGGACTCCCTGTGGCAGGCACCTTCTAGAAACCTCATATACCTGCTCAGTTAAACCTCACCAGGAACTCAGTGCAGAAACAGGCTCAGAAAGTGTACATGGCAAAGCTGGAGCTGGCTGCAGCCTCCTGACCTCAGTCCAGCACCTTCCTCCTCGTGACCCTCACCACATCAGCCCCTGCCTCACTCCTGGCTGATGAAGATGAAAAGTGGAAGTGTGCTGTTCAAAAAGCCCCACCCCAGCACTGTTTTCTGGGAGACTTTCATGGGTTCCCTGGGCCTCCCATTCCTAGCACGTTCCTAACCCCAACCTCCTAACTGCTTATCCTCACCCGTGTGAAGTAATAAACTTTGGAGGCTGCTTAGGTATTTATTTTAGTTAGTAAAAATGTCTTGGGCTTTGCCAAGAGCCATTTGACTTTAATTGGAAACTTTTGAGGCATTAAAAATGCACTGAAGTTTAAGACGTGTCTGAAGGCTCTGGAATCATCGATCATGCAAGCGATGCTTTGGACCAGGTGGAGCAAAGGCAACCTTTTAGCAAATCCACCTCCCTTAATGGACTCATTTATAACTCTCTGCAACATTGGGCAGCGCCTCTTCCTTAGAACTCTACTAGTGCCAGCCAACAGGGTTAAAAGCAGCCAACATCTGGTGACTGTAAACGGGGAACCCAGAAATAACAAAACATGACATAAACAAAAGGCAGCACAGGGAGGGGCAATACGGACACCCCCATGCTGTGGTCAAGGCAGATATTTCCCCTAAAATGTGCAGGAGGCTAGAGGACAGTCACCATCTGCAGCCCATCGTAGAAATGTCAACCCTCATCTTTGTTTATGAAGGATGTGCTGGATGCTGGGCCTGGTCAGGAAGCCTCCAGGCCAGGGCTGACCACTCTGGCCCCACCTCCAGGCATATTCCCACTAGCCTCTCAGACTCCACTGCATGCAAGGCCTTGCTCATGCTCTTCCCTGTGCCTGGAGCATTCTCCTTCCCTCCCCTCATCTGTGCTGTCTCACTATGGCTGCATAACACATTACCCTAAAACCTAGCAACTGAGAACAACAAACACTTATAACTGCACAGTTCCTGTGAATCTGGAAGGCACGAGCAACTTTGCTGGGTGGCTCTGGCTTAGGTCTATTGTGAAGATGCAGTTAAGCTGTCAGCGAGGGCTGTGGTCTCATCTGAAGGCCTGACTGAGACCGGAGGATCTGCTTCTGATCCTTGTGACTTGGATCAGAGCTTGGACTCACTCCCATGGCTGTTGGCTGGAGGCCTCAGCTCCTCACCATGTGGACCTCTCTACAGGCTTCTGAGAGGGCTTACAACATGGAGACTAAAATCCCCTAGGGTGAGTGATCTGAGAACCAGAGTCAAGATGGAAGGCTCACAGTCTTGTATAACCTAATTTTGGAAGTGATATGCCATTACCTCTGCCATACGCTGTTGTGTATTGGTTTGAAGACATCCATCAAGGCTGAGTGCAGTGGCTCATGCCTGTAATCCCAGAACTTTGGCAGGCCATGGTGGGTGGGCTGCTTGAGTCCAGGGGTTCAAAACCAGACTGGGCAACATGGAAAAATCCTGTCTCTACAAAAAAATTAGAAATCAGCTGGGTATGATGGTACATGCCTGTAGTCCTAGCTGCTAGGGAGACTGAGGTGGGAGGATCACTTGAACCCAGGAGGTTGAGGCTGCAGTGAGCTGTAACCTCACCATTGCACTCTAGCCTGGGTGACAGAATGAGACCTTATCTCAAAAATTAAAAAAAAAAAAAAAAAAAAAAAGAAAGAAAATACCCATCAAAATGCAGGTGTACCCAGAAACTCAGAATATGAATTTATTTGAAAATAGTATATTTGGAGAATGTAATTAGTTAAGATGAGGTCATATTGGATTAGGCTGGGTCCCAAGTTCAATAAGTGGCATTCTTATAGAAAGGCTGCATGAGGACACAGCTAACCCAGAGGACACAGAGAGAGGACTGTGTGAGGATGGAGGCAGAGACTGGAGTGATGCCTCTAGGAGCAAAGCAATGCCAAGGATTACCGACAGCTGGGAGAGAAACATGGAAAGGATTCTCTGTCAGAGCACCTAGAAGGAAACAACCTGAACAACACCCTGATCCTGGCCTGGCCCCAGAACTGTAAGCAAATAACTTCTTGTGGTTTTAAGGCACCCAGTTTGTGGTACTTTGTCATGGCAGCTCTAGGAGACTCAAACACGTTGGTCACACACAACCCTGGTCCATGTAGAAGGGACCACAAGGCTGTGAGTAATAGGAGGTGGGAACCTGGCTGCCTAGTGCAATGCCTAAGGGACTCCATTCAGACTTCAGGCTTCAGCGACTGCAGCTTCCTCCAGGAGGCATGCCCTGACCCCAGGCTTCCTGGTGCCCTAGGCAGGCTCCTGGGGCATCCGGGACTCCTTGGTAACACACCTCCACTTGGGGTTGTTTCCACTGCCTTTCTTAGGCCAGAGTCAAGGGGGTTCTATCTGGTTGGCCACCTGCTCGCTCCTATCCCTGGAGACAAACACATGCTGGCATACAAGAGGTGCTCCATAAATGCATGAGGAGTAGGTGGATGTGCTGTCCAGATGCTACTCGTAACACCCCTCCATTGTCAACAATCCTTTACCCACTTTACAGATGAAGAAACGGAGGCTGCAGAGCTGGTAGGACCACCCTCACCCCCTCAAAAGGTCACACGGCAAGTAGGCGGCAGAGCTGGAATTCAGTCCCATGTCTTTCTAGCTCCAAGTCTTGGGCTTTTCCCACTGCACCAACACGACCTCACAGATAGCTGTCAGTGCAGAGTGAGGACTTCAGAAGTGAGTGTGGTCCCTGAGGAAAGGCATCTGTCTCACAGGGCAGCTCTGGAGAGAGACTGGGGCAGCTGAGATGTGAACCCTTCTCCCTGAGAATCCCCCACTAATTACCACAGCTATCCCCTGCAGACCTGGGCCCTGCTGCACTGTCTGGGCCATCTGGGGCTCAGGACACCTTCTTTTGCTCCCCTGAGGACGGTGGAGACCCAGCCAGAACAAGAATAGATTTGATCATGGCTCAGGTGTGATGACAGGGAAATACACACAGAGGCTAAAAGGGGTCAGTGCTCACCCAGGCTGCAAGAGAAGGAGAGAATGGTTATATCCCTATGGCCCATTCTTCCATGCATGCTTACTCATAATCATGTGGGGGGGATGCATGAGAAATAGAGAAATAGTCTCTATTTCCCAGCCTCCTGTGCAGGTAGGTATAGCCAATGTCATCACAGCAGAAATTCCTCATGCAACTTCATGGAAGTGATGTAAATAGAAGATGGTGAGCCCTTCTTTACCACTTGCACTTCTTCCTGATTGCTGGAATGGCAGCTGTGATGGCTGGTGCTCAAGCAGCCATCTTTGACCACAGGATGGAAGCAGTGGATTGAGGAAGGCTGAGCAGAAAGACAGAAGGACCAGGGTCCTTCATTCCTACCTCTGCATTTTTTATATGAAAGAGGAATAAATTTTGATCTCTCTTAAGCTACAATAACTTTGGATTTTCTGTTCATGATAGTCAAACCTAATACTAATGTGTGGAGAAGATTGGGTCTTGTCTGCCTTTAGTTGAGATTCTGCCATGAGAACTTTCAGATAGAGCACTTGAGGGCCACTGAAATGAAGCTGGGGATTTGTGGTTCTGAGGCCTCTCATTCAGCCCGTTGGGGCTAGGAGCAGGGTGGGCTGTTGAATGTCGGCTGTGTCAGGAGGCTCCTGCACACACCAGCGGCCTCCCTCTACCTCTTCATTTCCAGGACCCAGTCTCTTTTTCTGTATTGAGCACCAACTTTGTGACAGGCAAGGTAGTAGGTCTTACGTCAGTTGTCTCGCGTAGCTCTCACCATTATGCCCTGAGACAGTGGTGGAGTCTACAGAAGAAGCAGCCGAGGGTCAGAGATGTCACCCGCAGCCTGTGTTCTCGATGAGCGTGTGCTCCAGTGGCCGGAACCTTGCCTGGCACCAGCGGGGATGTGCAAAGGCCCTGGGGGAAAAGGCAGAGACGCTGGCTGCGGACTCCGACAGTATGTGATGATCACCCTCCCTCTTCGTCCTGGAGCCGCATCCCCTGTGCGGGTGTCTCTGCAGGGTCACGGACCGCAGTCTCCTGCCCCACCCGGCAGCCTCCCACACCCCAGGCGCTCTCTGACTGGATGGCTGAGGTCATGTGCGCAGAACCGACTGTAACTGTGGATTTGGCTGTTGGTCCTTTCAGCTCTCCCAGTTTTTCCTTGTGCAGTTTGAGGCTCTGTTGTTTAGTTAGGGCCATTATGTCTTCCCGGTGCACTGAGCTTTTTCTCATGATGTAGTGTCCCCCTTTGTCTCTAGTAATTTTCTTAGCTCTGAAGTCTACTTTATCTGATATTTATGTAAACATTTCTACTTTTAAAAAATTAGTATTTGCATGGTATTATCTTTTCTAATCTTTTACTTTTTTTAACCTGCCTATGTCATTAAAGTGAGGTCCTTGTAAACTGCACACAGCCTGTGGTGTATTTCTACCCACTTTGCCAAATTCTGATAGGGCTGTATGTCAGATGGCTCTGAGGCCATTATGACAGCCAGGGCAATGCCATATGTGCTGACCAAGGACTAGGCCCCAGTGTCAGCGCCACCTAAACCACCTGGACCAGGAGAGAAGGAGACCTGTGAGCCTCCAAAGAAAAACAGAAGATGGCAGGATGGAGGGTAAGCAGCAGAAACAGCTACCATCGCCCTGTCCCTTCATCCACCAGACACATTGTGGTCTCAGACCAAGGGGCAGACAGTCTTGTCATCCTGTTCCACCTCCGAGCTTCTGCTCTGAGGTCAGGGGTGGGTCATAGAAGGGCTCCTCAGAGGGGCTGTTTCCTAGCCTTCTGCCTTCCCACACATCCAGGTTCCAGCATGCCTTGGACCTGGCAGCTGCAACTGTGTCTCACAACACCCCAGCTCCGTGCTCACAGAGCCAAGAGTCAGGTAGAGTCAGAGGAGGCAGACCCACTTGAGGGCACCTGGGATTGTGCACCTGTGCCAAATTATCAGATAGGTGCAGCAGGACAGCCAGAATTCTGGGAAGGGGCAAGTCAGGGAGCTCTGTGCCCTTTAGAAAGGCCCAGGGGGCAGGGGTGTCTTTGGCAGGAGGGAGGAGGGCTTCGTTCCAGTAATGGAGGAGCCAGAGCACTCAGCACCCGGTCAGCGGGATCTCCTCCTCACACAGCTGGGTACTACCCAGACCCCTTCACATCCTGGACCTGCACAGTCTTCCCACTGCCAGGTACTTCCCAGGTGCAGATACGGAGCTGAAGGAGGGTGCCCAGGGGTGCACCACTGCTCAGGGCAGGCCAGGACTCAAGGGAGGGCTGTCTGGCCCCAGAGCTTAGGCTCTGCAGGGATACTGGGTGTGTGTTCTCCCAAGAGGAAAAAAAACATTCAGCCATTTTTACAGGGAGTGGAGGCAGGGTTTGAACCCCCTCATAGTCACAAGCCAGCTTGAAAGCGTGGCCAGGTCGTGTTCTCGCTTGCACCCATCTCCTCACCTGCTGGGTGCAGGAGTAGTTCCTCCCTCCTGGGGTTGTGGAAGGTGGCACGTCCTGGGGCTGTGGGAGGTGGCATGCCCAGATGGCACGCCCTGGGGCTGTGGGAGGTGGCATGCCCAGGTGGCACGCCCTGGGGCTGTGGAAGGTGGCATGCCCAGGTGGCACGCCCTGGGGCTGTGGGAGGTGGCAGGCCTGGAAACCCTATGGTGAACTCACAGCCAGGACTGAGGCCCGCACGGGCAGGAGGAAGCTATTTTTCCTCTGCTGGGTCTGAATGGACATTGCCTCCTCTAACTCTCTCCTTTCCCTCTCCCTGCTGGGTCCAGCTCCATCCCAAAAGGCACAGGAGGGCCCCCTGTGTCTCAGGAGCTCTCCTGGCTTCTGCAGAGGTTCCTGAGGGGCATCAGCAAGACAGGTGTGCTGTGGGGACTGGGGAAGATTTGGACTCGGAACTAGGTAATGACAATGCTGCTGGGGCTTCTGCCCTCAGCTCTGACTTCCAAAGATCCAGCGGGAAGGGAACGGGGAGAGAGGATGAGGCCAAGTCATCAGAAGGAACAAGGAAGCTCTGTACAACCTTATGAGGACTAATCTCCAAGACAGAGTAGCAAGTTAAAAAATCCCAAGGCACAACATTTGTGCACCTAGACAGTATTTGTTTAAAACGGAAGCGTATATGGATAAAATGTTTGCGCACAGAGAAAACCCGGAAGGATGTGCAGGAAATGGGTGGGATAGGGTGGCTGGGACTGAACAGGGAGGGAAGGGATTTTCCCATGCACGCTTTTCTACCTATTGAATTTTGAATCATGGAAAAGAGATACCTGTTTTTAAAAAGAAAATTAATCGTATTTGAAATTTTAAAACTTTCCATGTTTTGTTTTTTTGTTCTAAGCCAGCTTTGATCAACATATCGATGGCTGAATTCTCCAACCTGCTTGGAATTTGACTCAGATGAAATTAAGTGGCTTAGCCACACTGCAAGTCTAACTCTGAGAAAGTCTTCCTGCATCACTTGCCTTTTGGCATCTTCAATTTTAGTGGGAAGGTAACCTCTGTGAAATTCCAGGCTTAGACTTTTATATGGCATGGTAGTTATTGCATGGCTATGAATTCTCTGAGTTTTCTGATAGCACTAATTGGTTTCTTAAAAGTGAGGTAGTTGGTTTTTATACAAAGAATGTCGCTGTGCTATATCCCATCATTTCACGGCATTGGAGACCAACAGTGAAGCCTTCAGTACCTGCTTGTCTGAAAGACAGCAGAGCTCTGCAGACAGGCTGCCTGGCCTCCAACCCAGCTCCACCACCTACAGGGAAATCACGCAGACTACCTGGCCGTCAGTCGTCACCTGTGTAACGAGAATACTCATGATATCAACCTCAGAGGGCCACCAGCAGTCAGAAAAAGAAAAAGGCCTATTCCACACAAGAAACAAAAGAAAAAATAGGTAAACTGGATTTCATTAAAATTAAATACCTTTATGCACCAAATTACTCTATCAAGAAAGTGAAAAGACAATCCCCAGAATGGAAGAAAATATTTGCAAGATCAAAATCTGATAAGGGTCTAGTGTCCATAATAAATCAAGAATTGTTGCTGGGCAGGGTGACACATGCCTGTAATCCCAGCTACTCAGAAGACTGAGGTGGGAGAATGACTTGAGCAGAGGAGTTTGACACCAGCCTGAGCAACGTAGCAAGATCCCGTCTTACAATTTTTTTTAAGTTTTAAATTTAAAAAAGAACCCTTACCATTGAACAGCAAAAAGACAACTCAATTATAGAATGGAGGAAAAGACTTGAATAGACATGTCTGAAGAAGATATTCAAATAGCCAACAAGCACATAAAGATGGCTGACACCATTAGTCATAAGGAAAATGCAAATCCAAACGATGAAGAAATACTACTTCACACCCACTAGTATGGCTAAAATTAGGAAAAAGAAACAGAAAGTAATAAATGTCAGTAAGGATGTGGAGAAACTGAAACTCTCATATATTGCTGCTAGAATGTAAAATGAATGGTACAGCTGATGTGAAAAAAAAACAGTGCGGCAGTTCCTCAAAATTTAAAAGTAGAATTACCCTACGACCCAGCAATTTCACTTCTGGATATATTCCCAAAAGAATTAAAAATGGTGTTCAACAAAAACTTGTAGATGGATGTTCGTAGCAGAACATTCAGAAGGATGTGCTATGAATGCTTCCCAAGAAGTGGGAACATCCCAAATGTCCATCAACAGATGAATGGATTAAAAAGAATGTGGTTATGCAGGCAATGGAGTGTTATCCAACCATAAAAATGAATAAAGTATTGATATATACCACGACACTGATGAACCTCAAAAATATCATGCTACGTGAAAGACATAAGACACAAAAGCCACAGTAGAGCCTATTCTGGACATTTCACATAATGGAATCATACAATAGAGATGGGGGGCAACTAGCTGTTGCTAGGGACAGGGGAGGAGAGAACAGGGAGTGACTGCTTAAAGGGGACAGGGTTTCCTTTTAAAGGTGCAAATGTTATAGAAATTAGTATTGGTAGGCCAGGCGTAGTGGCTCACGCCTGTAATCCCAGCACTTTGGGAGGCCAAGGCACGCAGATCACCTGAGGTCAGGAGTTTGAGACCAGCCTGGTCAACACGGTGAAACCCTGTCTCTATTAAAAACACAAAAGTTAGCTGGGTGTGGTAATGGGCGCCTGTAATCCCAGCTACTTAGGAGGCTGAGGCAGGAGAACTGCTCAAACTTGGGAGATGGAGGTTGCAGTGAGCCAAGATCATGGCACTGCACTCCAGCCTGGGCAACAGAGCAAGACTCTGCCTCAAAAAAAAATGCATATTGATGACAGTTGTACAACATTGTGAATACACTAAATGTAACTAATGATAAATTTTGTGTTATGTATATTTTGCCACAATAAAAGAATATAAAAATCTTTAAAGTCTATTCCCCCTAGCCAAAAAATGAAGACGGGTAGCCTGATAGCAGAAAACTGGCAATACCAACCCTACTCCAGCCAAAGATGAAGGGAAACCTGTACCCACCTCACCCTTGTGGTTTCAGCAGGTCTGATAAGGAAGTCGACCTTCCATTCTCTGCTAAGTATTACTCTGGATGGTACTGAGTGGGCTGTTCATCTCCCATCCTCTGCCCAGCAGAAGCAGGTGGCACCCCAATTCTCCTGCCAGTGGTGTTAGTGTGATCCAGTGACATCCTAAGCCTCCATCACCTCCAGCATCAATAAGACTGAGCAAAGTGATATAAGTCAGGGCCCCTGGTGTCAGTGAGGCCCAGTGGGGAACTGAGTTTGCATCCCTCCCTGCAGCAACAAAACTGTGAGTCAGTCCTCCTCTTCCCCTCCCTGGTATCAGTGGGGCCCAGCAGGAGGGTGATCTTACATCTCCATTAAGAGACAGTGCAGTGATTTGAGTTGGTACCACACTTCAGCCAAGAAGGTATCATCAGGGCCAAAAGGAAAACTAAACATCCACACCCACTTGCCCCTTGTATTATATGGAGACAGGGGACTTCCAGATTAAAAGAAGAAAAAAGAGAAGATTAAATAGAATCAAGACTTTCATAATATAAACCCCATTCATCAACAATGAGATGTGTTAGATGTGGAATGATCTGAAGAGATGAATACTGAAGCCAATATTACCCTGATACCAAACAACAAATACAGAACCAAAAAAGACAACTATAGACCAATATCTCTAATGAAATCAGAGGCAAAAATCCTCAACAAAATATAAACAAATCAAACCCAGCAATGTGAAACAAAAAAATTATACACCGTAACCAAGTGGGATCTATTCCATGAATGCAAGGTTGGTTCAATATTTTAAAATCAATGTAATTCACCATATCAGCAGGTTAAAGGAGAAAAATCATTGCACAAAATGATTGTATCAATTGACACAGAAAAAGCATTTGACAAAATTCAACACCCATTCATGAAACAGACTTCAGCAAATTAGGAATAGAGGGGGAACTCTCACAACTTCATAAAGAGTATGTACAAAAAAATCTACATTTAACATCTTACTTAAATGGTGAAAGACTGAATGCCTGCCCTCTGATTTTGGGAAAAGGTAAACAATGTCCACTCCCACTACTCTTATTCCACATATAGTGAAGTTCTAGTCATGGCAATAAGACCGGGGATAAAGCACTTGGGTTGTAAAGGAAGACATGAAACTATCCCTACATGTAGGTGACATGGTTATTTGTATAGAAAATCTAAAGGAATCTACAAAAAAGATTTCTAGAACTAGTAAATGAGTTCAGCAAGGTTGCAGGATACCAGAGCAACATACAAAAATCTATTGCATTTCTAGCAATGAACATGTGAAAATTGAAATTAAAAACAATACCATTTACACTCACTCCAGAGAAAACAGAATACTTAGGTGAAATGTAGCAGGTACAGAACTTGAAATGTTTATAGTTATAAAATGTTGATAAAAAAATTAAAGACCTAAATAAATGGAGAGCCATACTGTGTTCACAAATTGGAAGACTCAGCATGGTAAAGATGTCAGTTCTCCCAAACTGATCTATAAGTTTGATGCAATCCTTACAAAAATCCCAACATGGTTTTTGGTAGACACAGACAAAGTTATTTTAAAATGTATATGGAAAAGCACAGAGCCGTGAGTAGCTAAAGCACTGTAGACAAAGATGAGGAATAAAGTATGGGGAATCTTCACACTCAGCCTTAAGGCTTACTCCACAGCTACAGTGACAAAGACCATGTGGTGCTGGTGGAGGGATGGACACACAGATCCATGGAACAGAACAGAGATCCCACAAAGAGGCCCACATGAGCATGCTCAATCAGTTTTTTTTATAAAGGTGCAAAAACAATTCAACGGAGGATGAATAACTTCTTCAACAAATGGTGCTGGAGCAATTGCACATCCATAGACAAAACAAGGAACCTGAACCTAAACCTCATACCTTTTACAAACATTGGCTCTAATGGATTGCTGAACTAAACGTAAAACATAAAACTAAAAGAAACACTTTTTTTAAAATAGAGGGAAATGTTTGTGATCTAGGCAAGGCCAAGGGTACTTATACTTGACACCAAAAAATAATTTGTAAGAGCCTAATTGATAAATTGGACCCCATCAAGTCAAAATCTTTGCTCTATCAAACTCTATTAAGAGGATGAAAAGGCAAGTCAATAACTGTAAGAAAATATTTATAAACCACATATAAAAAAAGAACAGTACCTCAAAGATAGAAAGAACTCTCAATACTCAACCAAAAACAAAAATCCCAACAAACCAATTAGAAAATGGAAAAAAAAAATACATGAACAGCCATGTCACTGAGGATAATCCGTTAGCAAACAGGAACATGAAAAGATGTTCAATGTCGTTAGCCATCAGGGAAATGCAAATTAAAACCACAATGGAGTGATATCTACACACCCATCAGAATGGCTAAAATAAAAAATAGCGGCAACGCCAAATGCTGCCAAGGATATGAAGAAACAGGGGCACTCATATTTTCCTGGTGAGAATTTAAAATGGTACAGCCACTCTGGAAAATACTTTGGCAATTTCTTGTAAACTTAAAAATAGAGTTACTAAAAGACCTAGCAGTTATACTCTTGTCCATTTTTCCTAGAAATGGAGACTCACACAGAAACCTGGACGTGAATGCTCATATCAGCTTTTTTAAAAGAAAATTTAATTTTTTTTTTTTTAGACAGAGTCTCCGTCACCAGGCTGGAGTGCAGAGGCATGATCTCAGCTCACTGCAATCTCTGCCTCCAGGGTTCAGACAATTCCCCTGCCTCAGTCTCCCGAGTAGCTAGGACTACAGGCGCGCATCACCACGCCCAGCTAATTTTTTTTTTTTTTTTTTTTTTTGTATTTTAGTAGAGATGGGGTTTCACGATGTTGGCCAAGATGGTCTCGATCTCCTGACCTCATGATCTGCCCGCCTGGGCCTCCCAAAGTGCTGGGATTACAGGCATATCAGCTTTATTTGTAATAGCTGAAAGCTGGAAACAGCTCAGATAGTCTTCAGTGGGTGGAGCTAACCTATGGTATGTTCATACCATGGGGCACCCCTCAGCAACTGAAAGGAAAGAAATTATGTACACAAAATTGTGGATGAGTCTCTAAACAATTATGCTGAGTCAGGGGGAAAAAAGCCAACCAGGAAAGGTTATATGCTATATAAATCCACGTCTGTGCTGGTCTAGAAATGACAAAATTATTGAAATGGAGAACAAATTAGTTGTTGCCAGGGTCAGGGACAGGGTGAGAAGGAAGGAAGTGGATGTGCCTATGAAAGTGTAACATGAGGGATCCTTGGGATGATGAAACTGTTCCGTGTCTGGGCTGTGTCAATGTCAGTATCCTGGCTGTGACACTGTACTGCAGTTGCTTTTCAAGATGTTACCTTCGGAGGAAGCAGGGTAAAAACGTACAAGGATCTCTCTGTGTCATTTATTACAACTGCATATGAATTTACACTTAACTCTAGAGGGAAAATGTAATTTAAAATAATCAACAATGTAACAAAAGGATGCTTCCCACTCACCACAGCAGAGCCCACACTGTTGGAGCAGGGGACCACACCCAACTCTGGAAACCTTTCTCTTTGTCTTAACCACCTGGGGCTCCCCTCCAAAGAACCAATTCCTGACCCCAGAACCAATGGAGTCCAACTAGAAAATTGTGACATTGTATCAAAAAGCTACCTGTTAGTAGTAGCTTTAGTTAGTAAGCTTTAGTTAGTAGCCAGGAAAGCAGCTGAACCTCCTTTGAAAACCCGTGCCTTTGAAAAAGCAGTACTCCTAAACCCGGGACAAATGGACTTTGAGGGGATCTGGGCTGAAAAGGAGGCTTTGCCCGCCAAGGCTCCATCCTCATGGGGAAGGCACTTGGACCTAAAGGTACCTGGGCCATTCAGAAGTTCTTGGCTCCGCCTGGGCTGCTCATAGATCTCCTCTAGTGGAGGAAGTGGCCAGGAACACTTCTCAAGGGGAAGAAGTTGCTGTGATGGAATGGAGAGGGATGGTCCGGGGCCCGCGTTGCACCCCACCTGGGCAGCCCCTGCACTACCAGCTTCCCTGCAGCCACAAACCGAGGTTTGTCCCGGTCACCAGCCAGGATTATTCTGCAAAAAGCCCTGATCCCTCAGAATATTGCCTGCTGAGGTGCTGGCATTCTGGAATGTCACCTTGGGAAGAGAATAGCCAGGGAAGCTGGGAAGTTGCCACCAAGAAAAATGTCAGGGAGTTGGGGGAAAAGATCTCTCCCCAGAAACTGCAAGAAATTGACCTCTGGCCTTGCTCACCCTGGGGACAGACAGCTCATGCATCTCTATCATGCCCGTCAGGCCCCAGCGCTGGCTATGGCTTGTTTCCATTTGTGCATTTTTCATTCAACAAGCATGGGGTGAGCTTTGGTGCAGTGAAAACCCCTTAGTGTTGAGTCGCAAAGAACTGGCTTCCAGTCCTCTCTGGGTAACTGCCTCCTTGGGTAAGATGTGCTCCCTACAAGTCACATTCACCGTCTGTGAAAAGGAGGTAATATGTCCCCTGTTTTCTTGCCTATTCCTTGTTTCCATGTGATGACTAGAAGTCATCTGTGAGAGGCACTGGAGTGTTAGGGTTCTTCAGAGAAACAGAGCCAAGAGAATCTACTTCTCTGTCTCCACACCATATATATAGTGTGGTATTGTGGGCTGGTTTTTTCTGTTTGTTTGTTTTGCTTTTGTTTTTGTTTTTGTTTTGCTTTGGAGGGTTTTTTGAGACAAGGCCTCAGTCTGTCACCCGGGTTGGAGTTCAGTAGCACGATTTTGGCTCACTGCAGCCTCAACCTCCCAGGCTCAGGAGATCTTCCCACCTCAGCCTCCCAAGTAGCTGGGATTACAGGCACATTCCAACATGGCTAGCTAATTTTTTGTATTTTTTGTAGAGATGGAGTCTCACTATGTTGCCCAGGCTGTTCTTGAATTCCTGGGCTCAAGCGATCTGCCTGCTTCGGCCTCCCAAAGTGCTGGGATTACACCTCAAAACCACTCCTGGCCGGTATTGTGGTTTTAATTTGCATTTCCCTGATGGCTAATTATACACACACACACACACACACACACACACACACACACATAACACACTGATATATATATCTCTCTCAATCTCTATATCCTCTCTCTTTCTCATACACACACACACACACACACACACATATATATATATGAGAAGGCATTTGCAATGCGTTATGAAGCATTGGTTTGTGTGTTTATGGAGGGGCTGAAGTCCCGCAGTGTGGTGTCTGCAAGCTCAAGACCCAGGAAAGCAGTGCTGTAATTCCAGTTTGAGTCCAGACCCCTGAGAAGCCGGGGAGCTAAGAGTGTAGGTCCCAGTTTACGGTCAGAACACTAAAGTCACAGCACGAACAGGCAGGCAGGAAGAAAAGGGGCAGATCCCGCTTCCTCTGCCTTTTGACTCTATTTGGACCCTAGAGGGATTGGCTGAGATCCACCACACTGGGGAGGGCCACGTGCTTTGCTCAGTGCACCAATTCAAGTGCTGCTTTCATCCAGAAAGACCCTCACAGACACACCAGACACCGTGTGCAACCAGCTAGCTGGGCACCCCGTGACTCAGACAAGTTGACACATAAAATTAACCATCCTAACTGGATACTGTGCGTTCATCAACACATCCTTCATCAACTGTGGTTGTTGGTTGTTGGGAACATTTGGTCTTGGCCTCCCCACATTCACTCCTGCTTCTTGCATCCACGTCTTTGACTGGCACTTGGGGAGTGTTCTTCCTCCCTCCTTCCCACTTGGTCTATGGAGCAGGGTTAAGGCCCTACCACCTATGGGAAACATGTGACCAGACCTAGCCAATCAACATGGTGTGCTCCCCGCCCTTACCCCCACAGGGCTCAGAAGAGGCCCTGATTCACTGGGGAGGTTGGCATACAGTCTTGCAGCTCTGTGCAGGGCTGGAGTCAGGGAAGGGTGATGCCAGAACTGCTCATGGCTGCCTGTGACCACTAGGGCAGGCCTGTCTGATATTAGAGTCAAAAATAGTTAAGTGGAGCCCAGAAATTGAGGGGGACTCAGGATCCTGGTAAGATCACTGGGACACCTGTATCCAGTCACACCTGAGGCCATTTGACCCAGAACTGTAGAAATAGAAAAACCTACCCTAAAATTAACATAGAATGTTAAGGGAATCCAAATAAACAAAACAATCTTGAAAAAAATTAAGTTGGAGAATTCACTTTTTCTAATTTCAAAACTTACTACAAAGCTACAGTAATCAAAACAGTGTGGTGTGGTATAAAGACAGATGTATTGATCAATGAAATACAATAGAGAACCCAGAAATAAACTCTTGTATATATGGCCAAATGATTTTCCACAGAGGTGCCAAGAACATACAGTGGGAAATGGATGGTCTTTTCAACAAATGGTGTTGGGTTTCCAACTGGATGTCTTCATGTAAGAATGAAGTTGGACCCTTATTTTACACTGAATACAAAAGTTAACTCAAAATGGATCAAACACATAAACTCTTGCTCAAACCATAAAACTCTTAGAAGGAAATATAGGGAATATCTTTGTGATACTGGATTTGATAATGATTTTTAAAAATATAACAGCAAAAGCACAAGCAACAAAATAAAAAATAGACTACATAAAAATTTAAAGGGCTGGGCACGGTGGCTCACGCCTGTAATTCCGACACTTTGGGAGGCCGAGGCGGGTGGATCACTTGAGGTCAGGAATTCGACACCAGCCTTACAAACATGGCAAAACCCCATCTCTACTAAAAATACAAAAAATTAGCTGGGCATGGTGGCAGGTGCCTGTAGTCTCAGCTACTTGGGAGCCTGGGGCATGAGAATTGCTTTAACCCAGGCACAAAGGTTGCAGTCAGCCAAGATTGTGCCTCTGCACTCCAGTCTGGGCCAACAGAGCAAGAGATTCAGTCTCAAAAAAAAAAAAAAAAAAGTAAACTTTTGTGCATAAAAGGGCACTATCAAGAGAATAATAAAAAGACAACCCATGTAAATGGGAGAAAACATTTGGAAATCATGTATCTAATAAGGGATTAATATCTAAAATATATAAGGAGGCTGGGTGTGGTGGCTCACGCCTGTAATCCCAACACTTTGAAAGACTGAGGCAGGCGGATCACTTGAGGTCAGGAGTTACAGACCAGCCTGGTCAACGTGGCGGAACTCCCATCTCTACTTAAAAAAAAACAAAAATTAGCCAGGTGTGGTGACATGTACCTGTAGTCCCAGTTACTCGGGAAGCTGAGGCAGAAGAATCGCTTGAGCCCGGGAGGTGGAGATTGCAGGGAGCCAAGATCGTGCCATTGCACTCCAGCCTGGGCGACAGAGAGAGACTCGGTCTCAAAACAAAACACCACTACCAACAACAAATATATATATTTCTTATAAATATATAATATATTACATAAATATATATAATACATTTATATTTATTTATCATTTATATAAGAAATGTATACATTTCTTTTTTTTTTTTTTTTTTTTTTGAGACGGAGTCTCCCTCTGTTGCCCAGGCTGGAGTGCAGTGGCTGCATCTCAGCTCACTGCAAGCTCCGCCTCCCGGGTTTACGCCATTCTCCTGCCTCAGCCTCCCGACTACAGGCGCCCGCCACCTCGCCCGGCTAGTTTTCTGTATTTTTAGTAGAGATGGGGTTTCACAGTGTTAGCCAGGATGGTCTTGATCTCCTGACCTCGTGATCCGCCGGTCTCGGCCTCCCAAAGTGCTGGGATTACAGGCTTGAGCCACCGTGCCCGGCCAAAATGTGTACATTTCTTATAAAGAGATGTATATATTTCTTTATAAAAATATACATTTCTTATAAATAAATATATACATATTTAAAAAAAGAAGTCCTGGGCTGGGTGCAGTGATTCACGCCTCTGGGAGGCATAGGTGGGAGGATCACTTGAGGCCAGGAGTTCAAAATCAGCCTGGTCAAAATAGCAAGACTTCATCTCTGTCAAAAAAAAATTTTTTTTAATTAGCCAGATGTGGTGGTGCACACCTGTAGTCCCAGCTACTGGGGAGGCTGAGACAGGAATATCCCTTGAGCCCCGGAGGTCGAGGCTGCAGTGACCCATGATGGCACCACTGCTCTCCAGCTTGGGTGACAGAGTGAGATCTCATCTCTTAAAAAACAAACAAACAAACAAACAAAAACTCCTACCACTTAATAAAAATCAAACAATCAAATTCAAAAAAGGGCAAAGGATTGAAAAGATATTTTGTCCAAAGAATGTATAGATGGCCAATAAACTCATCAAAAGATGCACAATATCATTAATTACTAGGGAATTGCCAACTAAAACCACAATAAAATAGCAATTCATACCCATTAGGATGGCTGTTATGAAAGGAATGGAAAATAGCAAGTGCTGGCCAGGATGTGGGGAAATTGGAACCCTTGTGCATTGCTCATGGGAATGTAAAATGATGCAACCACTGTAGAAAGCAGTATGGTAGTTCCTCAAAAAGATAAGCATAGAATTACCCTATGTCCTAGCAATTCCACTTCTAGATATATTCCCAAAAGAACCGAAAACAGCTACTCAAGCAGATATTTATACACCAATATTCACAGCACCATTATTCACAATATCTAAAAGGTGGAAGTAACCCAAGTGCCCACCAACAGATGAATGGATAAATAACATGTAGTATAGATATATAGAGGAATACTATTCAGTTGTAAAAAAGGAATGAAATTCTGACACATGCTATAGCACGATAAACCTTGAAGACACGATGTTAAGTGAAATAAGCCAGACGTGAAAGGATACATACTGTATGATTCTACTGACATGAAGTGCCTAGAATAGACAAATGCAGAAATAAGAGAGTAGCAGGGTATACTGGGTATCAGGGGCTGGCAAAGGCAAGATCAAGGAGTGACTCCTTGGTGGGTATAGAGTTTCAGTTTGGGCTGGTGAACGTTCTGGAGATGGAGGGTGGCAATGGTTGTGGAGCGTTGTGAACGTGCTTAATGCCACTAAACTACACTCTAAAATGACTAAAATGATACATTTTATGTGATGCATACTTTGTCACATTTTAAAAATAATCAAAAAAAGGGAAGAAATGAAGGAGGCAGAAAGGGAAGGAGGGAGGTAGCAAGCAGGAAGCTCAACGTCCTGGCTCGCCTGGCAGCCATGTTGACCTAACTGCACCAAGTGATTGGATTTTTGCCTTTCCCAACACAGGTTCCATGTAAATAGTCCTCTCAGGCTAGGTATATTCACTTTTGAAGCAAACAGATGTATTTTAATATTCAAGGAAGAAGGAGGGAGAACGTTTCTCTGATTTTCCGTCTTAATTCTACAAGTGAAGGGAAAATAGTCATTCTATTTCCAGATAAATCCTAGCATTTCACAAGGGGAAAATCTACTTTTTGAGTGGAATAGCTCTGCGAATAACCTGAGTTGTAAGGGAGTAACGTCACTTACACTCAAAGCACTCAAAGGAAGGTGTGGGACTTGTATCTGAACAGGACCCGCAGCATTCAGCGGTGATTGTTTGTTTGTTTGTTTGTTTGTTTCCAGGAAAGAAGGAAGACTAAGTAAGGTCTTTCCCTGAAGACCTTAGGAAGCCTGATGACCTTTGAGGAGAGCAGGAGAATCAGGAGATGCTTGGGTTCTTCTGGGAAACCCTCGTGAAGGAGATCCTGTGAGTGAATGTGAGCCTTGGCTTCAGGCCCTTTGCATTCTCCCCTTGCTGGCTGTGTGACCTTGATCAGGTCACCTCCCCTCTCTGAGCCTCACTGTCCTCTTACTCCAGGTGCCTACCACCTTTTATGAGCCCCTAGAATAAAGTCTTCCAGGTCTGGCAAACAGAAGTGAGCAGATGGTTGTGAGTATGGTCAGACTTCCATGTGGAGACAGCACCTGCCTCCTGACTCCAAATGGAATCCCACTGTGGAGTGTCATTTCTTCAGTTTAAGAGTTTGTTAGTCCATGAAAGTGTTTTAAACACCTACTACCCACCACGCTCAATGCTAAGTGTTGGAGAGAGACATCCCTGGGTGGGCACAATCTTCAGGCCCTCCGGGGTGGCTGAGTTTCAGAGCCTGTCCTGGGCGCAGGGATTCTTAGCTGTGGGGAGGCTCCGAGAGTGACCTCGTGTGGCCCTCCTGCAGGGGAAGCCAAGTCAGAGCAGCAAATGTGGTGTGGACATGAGCCAGAGTGAGCATAAGTGAGTGAATGGGCTGGGTGGAGACTGAGGCAAAGTGGAGATCTCCTGACCCCAAATAAAGCTACCACTCAGCTCAGCCACTTGTTTCCATGAGGTAGCATGGGCCTCTTGTGGTCAGATCTAAATTTTTCTAGAAAATCCATTCTGTGAAACGTCTGCACCACTCAGGATTGTCTTGGTCTTGCTGCAGTCACAAACAATCCCCACATCTCAGTGGCTTAAAGCAACAGAGATGCTTTCCTACGTCCCACATAGTCTGCAGGGGTCTCTGAACATTCTAGTCATTCACTGCAATTTATGTCCCATGTGACTTATGGAGGCATGGGATTTATAGGGAAGGGTCTGATTCAACACTGGCTCTAACAGCAGCCCTCATGTCAAATGCATCCTCAGCAAAGAGCAAGAGCTCTGAAGGGTTCTGAAGGGCCTCCCCCTTGCAGTCAGACACTCCTCCCAGGACGGACGCATCACCTCTGCCTCCCCTGTCAGTAGGACAAACAATACCAAATATTTGCTAGAGTCCTTAGAGTCCTTACTTTCTTTTTTTTTTTTTTTTTTTTTTTTCTTTTTGAGATGGAGTCTCACTCTGTTACCCAGGCTGCAGGGCAGTGGTGAAATCTTGGCTCACTGGAACCTCTGCCTCCTAGGTTAAAGCGAGTCTCCTGCCTCAGCCTCCCAAGTAGCTGGGATGACAGGTGTGTGTCACCACGCCTGGCTAATTTTTGTATTTTTAGTAGAGATGGGGTTTTCCCATTTTAGCCAGGCTGGTCTTGAACTCCTGACCTCAAGTGATCCACCAGCCTTGGCCTCCCAAAGTGCTGGGATTATATGCGTGAGCCACTGCACCTAACCCCTACTTTCAATTCTTGTGGGTATATACCCAGAATTGGAACTGGGGGTCGTGTGGTAATTTTATGCTTCATTTTTTTTTTAGGAAGAGATATCGTTTTAATAGCTTTTTAGTAATTCATACTCATTATAGAAAAGTGGAAAAAATATAGTCAAGAACAAAAGAAAACCAAAAGAGACTGTTTTTTTCCAGCTTCCCAGAAGAAAACCACTGGTAACATGTGTGGGGTTTCCTCCCGAGGTAGCCACTCCTTCCCTCCATCTCTCTGGGTCTAGCTTCCAGCCACCCAGCGCTCGGCTAGAGCCCGGGCAGTACCCGCTTGGGTGGACCTTGGAAGGATGCCCCCTGGCTGCGGGGTGCCACACCTGGGCCTTCCCCAGACGTCACTGGGGTCTCCAGGGCCCCTGCCTGCCCCAGGCGTTCCTCACAGGTGCCTGGGCCCAGCTCGCCTGCCTTGCAGCAGGCGGCTCCAGAGTCAACCAGAGAATATATTCGAGCTGTTGTGTGGAGTTGAGTTTCTTTGGGCAAACGCTGGAGACTGACAAAAATATTCATGTCAAAACATTTCTAGTGCAAAATTTATGAATGCATTTGAATTTGGCCTGGGCATTTTCTCTTTTCCCTCTCCCCACCCCCCCCCCAGTCCTGACTGGGAGTGGGAAGAAGAGAAACAGTCCAGATGTTGAGGGAACTGCTCTCCTCAGCTCCCTCCCCCGCCCCCTGGCCGGAGGAACCGAATCAATGACCGCTGTGTGCCACACGAGCACAAAAGGCCCCATGCAGCGGGGCCCTGGCCACTCCCGGCTGGGTGAGCTCTGAGGAAGTGTCCCCCGCCTGGAGTTTGCCCCCTAACCCTAGGGTCTGGGGTAATTGTCTGCAGAGGCGGCCTGGGGCTGGGCGGGCCATAATGATTTAGGCAGGATCGATTTCACTTCAAGCCTTTTCTACTCCAAAGAGGCCTAATCGAAAGTAATCTGAAAATTAGGGAAAATAAAAACCATGCCCACCGTTACATAAATACCCATTTCCTTGCATCGGCTGCTCGAAATCACCTCATTCCAGAGCAGTGTGATGTTTCCCTGATGGGCAAGGCCAGGCCCTAGGGGGCCGTTTGATCTGCCGCCTGTTGACTGAGACCAAGGAGAGGATGGGGGTAGGGGGACAGAGGGTTGGCCTTGGCAGTGACGTCTAGGTCTTCATGGGGGCCAAGTCCTCCTTATAGATCCAAGCACGTGGCCTGGGAGTGGAGAGGGAGGGGACAGAACAGGGTTTGGGGTGGCCTTGGTGAGTCCTTCCTTTACTCATCCCTCCCATTTCCTCCCCTCCACCTACAAGGCCCTAAGGATGACTCCAGGTGACCTCTCCACTCACACCCCTCCCCAACCTCCCAAGTCTCTGCTGTCAGCTCTCAAACCCACCTGGCTCAGTTGCACCCAGGTCCTTAGTATGTACTGTATCCAGTGCCTGGAGGGCCCTTCCCCTGGGTCTGTGCATACCTCAGGCCTTCTCTGTACTGAGGTCTCAGATCACTAGTCCTTGTCCTGCTCCTCACTGCACCCCTAACCCCAACCCTCCTGGGACTGGCATGTCCTTGTCAGTTTCTTGCCTCTCAAGCCCCATTCATGAGCTCCAGGAAACAAGGGCCTCATCCAGCTTGGCGGCCATGACCAACGCTCAAGAAACATTTGGGCCGGCGCTGTGGCTCACGCCTGTAATCCCAGCACTTTGGGAGGCTGAGGCAGGTGGATCACGCAGTCAGGAGATCGAGACCATCCTGGCCAACATGTTGAAACCCCATCTCTACTAAAATACAAAAAATTAGCCAGGCATGGTGGCACACGCCTGTAGTCCCAGCTACTCGGGAGGCTGAGGCAGGGGAATTGCTTGAACCCAGGAGGTGGAGGTTGCAGTGAGCTGAGATCACGCCATTGCACTCCAGCCTGGCAACAGAGCAAGACTCCGTCTCAAAAGAAAAAAAAAAAGAAACATTTGATGACAGAATGAACGCTTTCATGCAACAACGGTGTGCAGTGGTTTACAAATGGGAAAGGGAGGCTAGGTGGGGTGGCTCACGCCTATCATGCAAGCACTTTGCGAGGTCAAGGCAGGAGGACTGCTTAAGGCCAGGAGTTTGAGACCAGCCTGGGCAACACAGCAAGACCCCTGCGTCTGTAAAAATAAAATAAAACAAAACAAAAGGGAAGCAGGCTCTGGAGCCTGGGAGGAAAACCCTGGAGGCCAAATCTTGCCCACACTACTGGCCTGACTCCTCTTGGGGTGCCCTGAGGGTGGTACCATCCACTTCACAGAGGGTCATGGGTGAGCAGGAGGGGCTGGCAAGACCCAGCACCCAGCTCAGTGAACCGTCATTATCACTACTGCTATTTGTGCTGATGCTAAACTTGGCTGCAAATTCTCTGACATCTCTCCCATCAAGAAGTGGGTTCCATGTCCCCACTTTGGAATGTCCCTGGGCTTGTGACCTCATTAACTGACAGAGTGAGAGGAAATGGCTCTGTAATGTTTCCTCCTTTAAGGCCTAGCTTCCAAGAGGTTCACAGCACCGCTGCCCACATAGCCCTGCAGCCTCTCATAGAAGCCACCATGCTGTGAGGAAGCCCAAGCCATGTGAGTCATCCCACTCCCCAGCCAGATAAATGAGCAAAGAAGCTTCCAGATGATTCCAGGAGTCTCCAGCTGTTTGCATCTTCCAAGGCAGGTTCCACTTGGAATGGAGGGATGCCCTCTCAAGGCCAAGCCAAGTGCCGGGTATGCAGATGTGACAAGAAGCGAGATTCTTATGTCCTCGAGATACAGTCTCACTGACCCGTGTACTGACACAGACACCACAACTGCCCACCCGCCCCTCAGAACTCACCACTTCCAGCTCTGGGTCGACGTCCAACCTGGCAGTTGGGACTCCTGGCTGGAGGGCTTTGTCCAGTCACCAGAGAGCCCTCTGCCAATACCAGGTATGGGGGAGGTGCCAGGATACAGGTGTCCCTTGAGAGCAGCCCTCAACCAGCAGCTGACAGGAGTGGTGGGGGAACTGAGGTTTCATTTCTGCCCTGGCCCCGCTTCCTCACCCACTGCTGCTGTTTCCTGGGCTTCCCTCCCAGACAAACTAGTGTACTCAGAGGCTTGTCTCAGGGTCTGCTTCCAGTGGCTTCACCTTGCTAGGACCCCATGTCCTCACTTGTTTCAAGAGACAGGTATTCTGCTGCCTTTAGGGCCCTCGGGACCCTCCAATGACATAAATGATGGATCCAGTGGCCAAGGGGGAAGCCAGGGATCACTGCACCCGCATTTACTGAAAGGCTGAGACATCGGCTCATCTCCTCAGCGGGCCACCCAGTTGGCTTGCCTTTAGCTCTCAGCAGCATTGATAGGAACAGGATCAGGAAGTATCCCCACAGTGCGGTCAAGGATGCTCTCCAATGCCTGCCCTTTAGGCTCGCAGAAAATTCCAGAACACTGGAGTTCAGAGGGGGCAAAGCAGCAATTAGGGCAAGAGCTCATCAGGAGCCAAGCTGATCAGCCACTGAGTTCAGGGGCCAGGGTCTGGGGAAGCTCAGACTGGTGTTGCTGGGGCAGGAACATGTTTCCCAGTAGCCTCCCACTCTGTGGCCTTTCCAGAGGTATAGAAGGTACCCACCACCAGGGCTGACCTGAAAGACTGGGCCCAGCTGGGCACAGGGCTGTTAGCTCAGAGGTCATCTGGTGCCCGTCATTCTGGCAATTACAGCTGTCCATCCTGTATCCAGCCAGAGTTGAGTTTCACACGTCACCATGCCTAACGCCCACTGCAGCCTTGCAAGTTCAAGAAGTTGAAGCTCAGCCCCACATCTTTTTACAGAGGAGGGTCCTGAGGCTCGAGGAGACCTTGTGACTGCAGTGTTCACTCTTCCTCCCTGCCTCCACACCTGACCTGATGCTGAGCCAGGCTCCTCCTTAGCTGCACAGGAGGGAGGCTCAGACCTCCCGTGGAGGCCTCCCCCTCCCAGCCCGCGGCCCCGTTTTCCCTGCAAGTTGATAGGACCACACGAGGCTGCCAGGTCTAGCCAAGAGGCTTCAGTGGTTCTGTGTGCAGAACATCCCTCTGGGGAGAGCTCAGCAGGGAGGAACAGAGGCCTGGGAGGAGTGAGGGTCTGTGGCTGAGGTGTGGCAGGGGAGGCAGCCCTGGGCAGGAGAACAGAGGCTTCCGGGCTTGGGTTGAAGCTGAACCCAGGGCCTGCAGGTGCTCCCACCCCTGGCTTCCATGGGCCTGTGGCCTGCATGGAGGCAGCCGTGTGCAGCCCCCCACCCCAAGCTCATGGAAGCAAGGGAAGGTCCTCCCTGAGGGAGAGTTGAGTTGTCTTAGGATCTGAGCACCAAACAGGAACACTCGTGTCAATTCCCAGGTAAAGGCCACCCGGGAGGGGGGCAGGGTGGACCTGCGCATGGTGGGCGTGAGAGTCCTTGGAGCTGAGGCCTCCAGGTGTGGCAAGGAGGAGCAGGCCCCCCTGGGGTGGGCAGGAGGGGGTGGCCTGGAGACCATTCCGGAGCTCTTCTGTCCCTGGGGACTCAAGTTGGGACGCCAGAGCTGAAGGATGAGTAAGGACATCCCTACTCAGCGAACATGGGAGACAAGACGCCAAGGCTGAGGCGAGAGGAAGCCGCACGCTCCCTTTCCCCATCGAGAAAGCCCCTTCCACAAGCCCCAGCCTTTGTCTTGTGGGGTGGGCGCCCAACTGGCATGTTTTAGACCTTGAAGCCTTGGGGGTGGGTGCCGCGGGGCTCCAAGGCCAAGTCATGTTTACCCGCAGTAGTCGGGGAGGGGACGCCCCGTGGAGGCTCCCTAAGCAAGACAGTGTTCTGTTGCAATTACCCGTAAGCCTGGTGTTTACACGGCAGCGAAGGCGTATCAAGTGAGTGTTCAAAAGGGCGGAGCCACGTTTGCAAAAATAAAAACCAAATGGCTGGGTAATTTCCACCAGAGAAGAACTCACTCTCACAATTGCACGGTCTATTTAGCACGCTTTTATAAAACCTTTTAACCAATCAGCTCTGAACCCCTGAGAGCAAGGCCCACCCCACCTGTCAGGCTTGGATTTCCAAACACAGGTAGGGCCTCCGCTCCGAGACTGGATGTGGGTTTCCTTCCCCAAATGCAGCAGAAGCCCTGGCAGTTTTAGGACAGGCACTGAACAGGGGAGCCTAAGGGCCGGGCCTCAGGGGCTCTGCGCCAGCCCTGTGGGTGGAGGTCCCTGCCCTGGAGGGATTCCTAGGGTAGAAGGGAGCCAGGGTTTCTGGAAAGACAAAACAGCAGGTCGGGACTGTGGCACCACAGGGACTCGAAGGACCCACAAAGGCCCGACTAAGCCTGGGACCCTGGAAAAGCTTCCTGCAGAAGGAAATGCCTGAAACAGACTGGACGAGAAAAGTAGTATTCAACACACCAAGAGTGAAGGGAAGGGCCTTCTGGATGGACAACAGCCCCGGGCAAAGAGGGGCACAGGTCAGCCTCTGCGGGGTTATGGTTTTTGTTTTTTTTTCCCCTGAGAAGGAGTTTCGCTCGTTGCTCAGGCTGGAGTACAATGGCATGATCTCAGCTCACTGCAACCTCTGCCTCCCGGGTTCAGGAGATTCTCCTGCCTCAGCCTCCTGAGTAGCTGGGATTACAAGCATGCACCACCTTGCCTGGCTAATTTTTGCATTTTTAATAGAGACAGGGTTTCATGGGGTTTCACCATGTTGGTCAGGCTGGTCTCGAACGCCTAACCTCAGGCAATCCACCTGCCCCGGCCTCCCAAAGTGCTGGGATTACAGGCGTGAGCCACCGTGCCGCCAGGATTATGTTTACTGCCTGAAGGAAGCAAAGTAGAGGAAGAGTGCGTTTACATGTAAGTCTCCCTCGGGGAACAGAAAGGCACTGGCCATGCCAAGCTCCCAAGCTGGGATGTGGGGGGTCATTAACCAGACTGAACTTTAGCCTTAGAAAAGGCCATTTTAAAATCAACTTTATTGAAGTATGATTTAAATACCATGGAATCCACCCATTTCCAGCGTTCAGTTCGATACGTTTTGATTCTCACCACAGTGAAGCCATAGCGCATCCCCACCCCGGAAGAGTTCCTTCATGTCCCTTGGTACCTAATCCCCATCCCATCCCTTGCCCTGGCCCCAGGCAGGCAGTAATTGCCTTTGTTACCATTAGGCAAACTTCACTTGTTCAAGAGTTTTATATAAATGGAATCATACCACAGGTACTATTTTAGGTGGGCTTCTTTGGTTTTGAATGCATAATTCAAATGCATAATGCATATGCATAATGATTTTGAAATTCATCCCTGTGGTTGTGCATATCAGCAGCTCAGTCCTTTTCGTTGCTGAGTAGTATTCCATTGTTTTCGTGGCTGAGTAGTATTCCATTGTTTTCATGGCTGAGTAGTATTCCATTGTATGAATGTATCTGAGTTTGTTTATCCATTCACCTGTTGCTCGATTTGGGGGCTGTTTCCAGTTAAAGGAACATAAAGCTGCTATGACCAGGTCCTGTGTGGTCATAACCTTGGATGGTGCTTATGGTAAGTACGTGTTTAACCTGATAAGCAACTACCAAAATGTTTTGCCCAGTGGGGAGCATTTTATACTGCTGCCTGCTGTGTGAGAGTTCCAGTGGCTCCACATTTTCTTCAACACACGGTCAATCACTTTCATTTTAGTCATTCTAGTGGAAATGTAGTGAGTGGTACCTCATCACAGTTTTAATGTGCATTTCCATGGTGAATAATGCCAAGCACCTTGTCATGTGATGACTGGCCATTTGAATATCCTCATTTTGAAGGGCTTCAAATATTTTGCCCCATTTTTATTGTTTTTTTGTCTTCTATTGAGCTTTAAGAGTTCTTCATGTATTTCCGACAATATATTCCATTTAGATTTTTTTCCTCCAAACTGTGGCACCTTTTTAAATTTTTAATTTTGAAATGTAGACTCAAAACAATTTGCAAAAAATAAAATGTATGGGGACATCCTATACACCCTTCACCCAACCTTGCCCAATGAAAATACATTGCATAACAAGAGTACGATATCAAAACAAGGAAATTGACATTGGTAGAATCCATGGAACCTATTCAGATTTCTCCCATTATGCATGCACTAATGTCTGTGTGTGTGTGTGTGTGTGTGTGTGTGTGTGTGTGAGTATAGCTCTGTGCAGTCTTATCATGTGTAGCTTTATGTAACCATCATCAGAATCAGGATCCTTAACTATGCCATCTCCAAAGACTCCCTCATCCCACTCCTATTATCCACAGCCCTAACCCTGGTCTACCTCTCATTGGTTCTCCATCTCTATAATTATGTTATTTAATGAATATTATATGAAAAGAATCACGCAGTCAGTGTCCTTTTGAAACTAGCTTTGTTGTTGCTCAGCATTGTTCCCTGGATTAATCCACATTTCTGGTGCATCAATACTCATTCCTTTTTATCACCAAGTTGCATCCATGGTGTGGATGTACCTCAATGCATTTCGATATTCACTTGTTGAAGGTCATCTGGGCTGTTTCAAGATTTCAGCTATTACAATGAAAGCTGATATGAAAGCAATTGTTCATTTCTCTGTGATTAATGCCTAAGAATTTATCTCTGGGATACATTTCTCTCATATAAATGCAATTTCTGGGTCCTCTAGTAAATCCATTTATAGGCTTAAAATGAACTGCCAAAGTACTTTCCAGAATGACTGCACCAGGAATGAGTGAGTGATCTGCTTTATCTGCATCCTCACCGCATTTGGTGTGGTCACTATTTTCTATTCTAGCTGTTCTGATAGGTGTGTAATAATATCCCATTGTGGGTCTAATGTGCATTTTCCAAATGGCTAGTGATGAGTATTTTTTTGCTTGCTCATTTGCCATCTGCATATCACCTTTGGAAAAAGTCTGCTCAAGCATTTTGCCAATTTTCTGATGAGATTGTTTCCACTGTTAGGTGTTGAGGGGTTTTCGATCCTAGGCTTTTGTCGGATCTGTGGCTTGCAGACATTTTCTCACGGGCTGTAGCTTCTCTTTTTATCCTCTTAATGGGTCTTTCACAGAAGAGCAAAGGTATTTATGTTTTATTAATTTTTCTTTTTTGGATGGTTATTTTGGTATCAAGTCTAAGAACTTTTTTATTAGTCTAATGGTAAAGATTTTATTCTCTATTTTCATCTAAAAGTCATTTAGTTTTACATTTTACACTTAAAACTATGAGCCATTTTGAGTAAATATTTTTATAAGGTGTGAGGCTTAGGTCAAGGCTCATTGTTTTGTCTGTGAATGTGTAATTGCTCCGACACCATTTATTGGAAAAGCTCTTCTTTCTCCACCATATTGCTTTTGTACCGTTGTCAAAAACCAGTTGGCTGTACTTGTGTGGGCCTCTTTCTGGGATCTCTCTTCTGTTCCATTGATCTGTGTGTCCATCCCTCCAACAGCACCATGCTGTCTTCATCACTGTAACTGTGGAGTAAACCTTCAAGTACAGTGATTCCTCTCACTTTATTCCTCTTTGACCAAACTGTTTTAGCTAATTATATTATGGATAGTTGCAATAGCAAAGTACCACAAACTCAGTGGCTTAAACAACAGAAATGTACTGTCTCACTTTTCTAGAGGATGAATGTCTGAGATCAGGGTGCCAGCAGGATTGGTTCCTTCAAAGGGCTGAGGGAGAATCTGTTCCAGGCCTCTCTCTTTGGCTTATAGATGGTGGTCTTCATCTTCCCTTGGTGTTCTTCCTGTGTGTGTGTCTGTCTCCAAGTTTCCCCTTGTTATAAGGACACCAGACATATTAAATTATGGCTCACCCTAATAACCTTAATTTAATTTGAATACCTCTGTAAAGACCCTGTCTCCAAATAAGGTCATGTTCTGAGGTACTGGGGGTTAAGATGTCAACATATGAATTTGAGAGAACACAAACATTACTCTAAGTCTTGTGCTTTTCCATATATCTTTTGCAGTAAGTTTCTCTATGTCTACCAAATGCCTTCTGGATTTTGATATGAATTGCATTAAACCTATAGATCAGTTTGGAAAGAACTGACTACCATGTTGAGTATGCCAGTTCATGAACATGGTATGACTCTCCATTTGTTTAGGTCTTCTTTGGTTTCTTTTTATCAACATTTTGTAAATGTCAGTGTTTCGGACCCTGTACATGCTTTGTTATGCTTATACTACTAAGTATTTAATTTTCTTTGGAGTGAGTAAAAATGGTATTGTAGTTTTAAGTTTCAGTGTCCAGATGTTCATTGTTAGTATATAGAAACACAATCGACTTTTGTATAGTGATCTTTTGTCCTTCAACCTTGCTGAACTCACTACTTCTAAGAGTTTTTGTTTTGTTTTGTTTTGCTTTATAGACTCCTTTGGATTTTCTACATAAACAATCATGTCATCTGCAATGGGAACAGTTTCATTTCTTCCTCTACAATCTGTGTGCTTTTTTTCCTCCTTGCCTCATCACAGTAGCTAGAACATCCAGTACTGTGTGAAATAACAGTGGTGATGCAAACATCTTTTCCTTGTTCCCCAACTCAGAGGGAAAACATTCAGTCTTTCACCAGTAAGTATGGTGTTAGCTATAGGGTTTTAGTAGATTTTTTTTTTTTTTAGCAAATTGAGGGAGTTCCTCTCTGCTCCTAGTTTGCTTAAGTTTTGCTTTTCATTAGTTGTTATTGGATTTTGTCAAAAGCTTTTTCTGCATCAGTTGATATAATTATATTTTTCTTCTTTAACCTGTTGATATGGTAGATTGTATTGATTGATTTTTAAATAATGGACCAGCCTTATATTCCTGGAATAAATCTTACTTGATCATAGTGTAATTTGTTTTATACTGCTGGATTTTATTTCCTTGTATTTTGTTGAGGACGTTTTAAATCTAAGTTCATGAGAAATACTGGTCTGTCGTTTTCTTTTCTCGTAATGTCTCTCTCTGGTTTTGGTATCAGGATGATGGTGGCCTCATAGAATGAATTAGAAAGTGTTTCTTCCTCTTTCATTTTCTGAAATAAATTATGTAGGAATGGTGCTAATTATTTATTAAGTGCTTGCTAGAGTTTTCCAGTGAACCATCTTGGCCTGAAGATTTCTTTTTTTGAAGCTTTAAAATTATTGATTCAATTTATTTAATGGCAATAAGACTATTCAGTTTGTCTTATTCATCTTGAATGAATTTTGGTTACTTGTGATATTTGAGAAATTGGTCCATTTCTTCTAAGTTATCAAATTTATGAGCACAGAGCTGTTTACAGTATTCCCTTATTACATGTTAAATGGTTGCAGAGTCTCTTAGGATATTCCCTCTGGGTATTGGTGATTTGGGTCTTCCTGGTGTTGGTGATTTGGGTCTTTTCTCTGTTTATCTTAGGTTTTTTTTTAAGAAGATTATCAACTTTAATAATTTTTAAATTAATTTTAGACATTGTTTTTCTGTTTCCAGTTGCACCAGTTTATGCGCTTATCTATATTATCTCCTTCCTTCAGATTGCTTTGGAGATATTTTGCCTTTCTTTTTCTGATTTCTTGAGGTATGAATGTTGTCTTAGTCTGTTCAGGCTTCTATAACAAAAATACCATAGACAGAGTAGCTGAAACAAGAAACATTTATTTCTCACAGCTCTGGAGGCTGGGAAGCCTAAGCTCAAGGTGCTGGCAGGTTCAGTGTCTGATGAGGTCCCACTTCCTGATTCACAGACTGCCAGGTACTCATTGTATCCTCACATGATGGAAAGCGGCAAGAGAACTCTCTGTTTCCTTTCATAAGGGCACTAGTCACATTCCCGAGGGTCCCACTCTCCTGAACTAATCACCTCACAATGATCACATCTCCTAATATCATCACATCGAGATTCAGGAGTTCAACACATAAATTTTGAAGAGACACAAGCATCTAGTCCATTACAAATACAGATTATGGTTTTGAGAACTTTCCCTATTTTAATATAAGCATTTAATGCTATAAATTTCCCTCTCAGCATGGCTTTTGCTGTATACCACAAATTTTGATATGCTTTTTTTTTTTTTTTTTGAGACAGAGTCTCTCCCTGTCGTCCAGGCTGGAATGCAGTGGTGCAATCTCGGCTCACTGCAACCTCCGCCTTCCGGGTTCAAGCAATTCTCCTGCCCCAGTCTCCCGAGTAGCTGGGATTACAAGCATGCACCACTACACCCAGCTAATTTTTGTATTTTTAGTAGAGACGGGGTTTCACTATGTTGGTCAGGATGGTCTCGAAATCTTGACCTCGTGATCCACCTGCCTTGGCCTCCCAAAGTGCTGGAATTATAGGCCTGAGCCATCGCGCCCAGCTGATACGCATTTGAATTTTTACTCAGTTATATTTATTATTGATTTTTCTTTGAGACCTCCTTTTTGCCCCATGGATTATTTAGAAATGTGTTGTTTACTTTCCAAGTGTTTGGAGATGTTCCTTTTGTGTTTGTCCTATTGATTTCTAAGTGATCATTGATTAAATCACTGACTATTGATTAAATTGGAATTGTCAGAGAACATTCCTTATATGATTTCCACATTTTAAAATTTGTTAAGGTTTGTTTTATGGCCCAAGTGTATCCTGGTAAATGTCATGGCTATTTGAAAAGAATGTGCATTCTTCTGTTGTTCAGTGGATTGTTCTTTCAGTTGCTAAGAGTTGAGTGTTTTAAGTCTTAACCATAATTGTGGATTTCTCTCTTTCCCCTTTCAGCTTTATCAATTTTTGCTTCATGTACTTTGAAGCTCTGTTGTTTCATGCATGAATATTAGGATTGCTCTATCTTCCTGATCAAATGATGCTTCTATCATTATGTCCCTCTTTGTTCCCAGATATTATCTTTTTTCTAAATTCTACTTTATGTGATATAATTTTAGTCACTTATTCTTTTCTCTTAAATTAATGCTTGCAACGCATATCTCTCTTTTCATTCTTTTGCTTTCACTTATCTATATAATTATGTTTGAAGTGAGTCTTTTGATGACAGCCTATAGTTGAAGCATGTTTTATTCACACTGCCAGTCTCTGCCTTTTAATTGATGTATTTAGACTATTTACATTTATAGCAATTACTGACATGTTAGGGCTTAAGTCTGTTACTTTATTGTTATTTTCTATTTGTTCCTTTTGGCTTTTTATTCCTCTATTTCTTTCTTTTTTTTTTTTTTTTTTTTTTTGCCTTTCCATGCATTAAACATTTTTGAGAGTTCCATTCTGATTTAGTTTTAGTGATTTTCAATTATACAGCTCTGTATAGTATGCTTAGTGATTGTTCTAGATGCTACCATGTACATACATTATTTATTGCAATCTAGTGGCGCAGATGTTTTACCAATCTGAGTAATGTCTAAAAATCTTCCACTTACACCTCGTTTATAGTCTCAACTTTCAAAATATAATGTTCCTAATTATTTCCTCTACATACATTGAACGCCACATCTGAGGGTACTATTACTTTTGTTTCAACCACAAAATGTGATTAATGAACTCTTTTGAAGAATTTACTTCTATTTTTAACTATTTCATTTACTTCTATTTTGTCTTTTTATCTATTCTGTTGTTGTTCTTTCTTTTCTAAAGGTCCCAGTATTCTTGCTATTATTTTCTTCTTTGCTATTTTTTTAAGAGTGGATGTATTAGCAAAAAGTTATCTTAGTGTTTGATCATCTGAGAGTGTCTTTATTTCTTCATTCATGAAAGATAGTTTCACTACATATAGGATTTGGGGTTGACAGTTCTTTCCTTTCACTTGAAAATTGTTGCACCACTTCCTTCTGAACTCCATGGTTACAGATGAGGAATCTGCTGTTTTTTGAATTGGTGTTCCTTTGTAGGAAATGTGCCATTTCTCGGACTTTTGTAAAAAAGATATTGTCTTTGTAATTTTCATAAGTTTAAATGTAATGTGTCTTGGTTGATGTGGATTTCTTTAGGTTTATCCTATTTGAAATTCATTAACTTCTTCTATCTGTAGATTTACAGCTTTCCTATGACTTACTTTTTAATTTTTTTATTAGAAACTTATAAAAAAATTTATTTGGAAGTCCAATTTGTCAATTTTTTAATATTATGTTTTGTTCCTTTGTGTTCAGTCTAAGAAGGCTTTGCCTATACAAGTTTATTAAGATTTCTCCTATGTTTCCTTCTAGAAAATGTATCGCTTTAACATTTAAGTTTAGGTCTTGAATCCCTTTGGCCTTAATTTTTGTGTATGGTATGAGTTAAGAGTCAAGGCTCATTTTTTTGCCCCTAGGCAGATGTCTAGTTTTCCAGCACCATT
Source organism: Piliocolobus tephrosceles (assembly GCF_002776525.5). NCBI lineage: Eukaryota > Metazoa > Chordata > Mammalia > Primates > Cercopithecidae > Piliocolobus > Piliocolobus tephrosceles. Next base: position 107,130,748 of record NC_045447.1, on the reverse strand, counting down.
TGTTGAACAGACATTACTTTTCCATATTGAGATGCCTTCATACCTTTGTTAAAACTCAATTAACCATATGCATGTGAATTAACTTCTGAATATTCCATTCAGTTCCATTTTTCTTTATCTACTACACTGTTTTGTTTACCCAGCTAATAAGAAGTCTTTATAACTTTATATTGACTCTTGACATCAACCAGTGTAGTCCTCCCCATTTGTTCTTTTTGAAAATTATTTGTTTTGGATGTTCTAGGTCCTTTGTATTTCTATGTCAATTTATTTCCATTTCTATCAAAAATATTGCCAAGATTGAAATTGCAATAAATGAATAGATTGGTTTGGGGGAAATAAAATCTTAAGAATAGTAACTCTTTCAATTCGTAAACACAATCTCTTCATTTAAAGCCTTCTTTAGTTTTTTGTAGTTTTTAGGGTATAGGCTTTGCAAATATTTTTGTTAAATTCATCCTGAAATATTTCATCTTTATTATGCTACTGAAAAAGTATTGCTTTATAATTCCATTTTCCACTTGTTCATTGCTAGCATGTAGAAATACAATTGACTTTTTAGTATTGATCTTGTATTCTGTAACCTTGATAAACTGGCTTTTGCCAATCTTTCCAGTCTTACCACTTTTTCTCTTTGTCTCCTCCTTCGGCCATTATACACAAAACTGATTCATGCTCCAGGTCTTTGCTCAAAAGAGTTCTAATAGCTCTTTAGTAGATTCCTGAGGAATTTCTACAAATATAATAATGCCATCTGTGAGTGCCATCTAAAATGTGTTTTTTAATTTATTTTTCTTGCCTTATTACATTGGCTTACTACAAAGCTGAATAGAAGTGCTAAGAGTGGATATTCTTACTTCAATTCTGTTCTTGGGGGAAAGTGTTCAGTCTCCTCACCATAAAGTATGCATTGATGCCCTTTATCAGGCTGAGGACATTCCCTTCTAGTTCTACACTTCTGGAAACTTTTGTCTTGAATGGGTACTCAGTTTTATCGAGTGATTTTTAATCATATAGTTTCCTTCTTTATTCTCTAAGTCTGGTTACATTGACTGATTTGAGATAAACATCACTTCAACATGATGTATTATCCTTTGTATATATTATTGCATTTAGTTTTCTAGTATTTTGTGGAGAATCTGTGACTGCATACATAAGAAATATAAGTGTATAGTTTTCTTTGTAATTTATTTTTAATGTCTATAGTTTTGCTATCAGGGTAATGCTGGCCTTATAAAATGAGAAGTTTTGCCTAATCCTCTATTTTCTGAAAGACTTTATATATCATATCTTTATAAAATGTTGGAAGACATTTAATTATGAATTCAATTTTAATATGCAGATAGCTAATCAGATTTTCTATTTCTTTTTGCATCAGTTTTGGTTACTTGTGCTTTTCAAGGAATTTTTCCATCTAATTTGTCAAACTTATTTGTATAAACTTGGTCCTAATACTCACTTGTTATTCTTTTAATGCCTGCAGGATCTGTAGTAATGGCCACTCTTCTGTTTGTAATAATAGTAACTTGTGCCTTCTTCATTTTTTTTCTTAATTTTTCTAGCTAGAGGTTTATCAATATTATTGATCTTTTCAAAGAACCAATTTTTTGTTTCATTGATTTTCTCTTTTGCTTTTCTATTTCTTTGATTTTTCACGTGATTAATTTAAAATTAAATAAAATTTAAAATTTTGTTCCACAGATCCACTCAATTTTGAAAAAAGAGAAAAAAATTTAAATTCATAACTCAGCCACACTAGTCACATTTCAAGTGCTCGATTGCACGATATGAACATTTCTGTCACTGCGGAGTGCTCTATTGGATGGTCTTGCTCTGGGGAATGGGAGGTCTGTTCCTCAGTTGGTTTCATTTCTCTTAGCTAGGCATTTTCTCCAAGCTTCCCAGGATTTACAGGAAGACAGGTGGCTCTCAAATCTATGCCGTCCTCTTCATGACTCTGGCCTTGGCTCCAGCTCAGAACTTGTTAACTACCTCCCTTCCTCTTGGTCCCTCAACCCTTACCATCTGTTCCCACTTCTGCTTCTCAAGGAGCTTCTAACTCAGTAATCCACCCTGAAGCATCTTGCTCAAATCTCAATGCTCTCATTACCTGGACTTCCACAGGGCTTCCTAGTGGGGGAGGATCTGTCTCTCCCACAAGCCTGAAGTATGATTGCTTTTGGATGGGTCATGAGAATACCCACTTGGTGTCACTTGGCCTCAGTTGCCTACCGTACTGCCAAGGGATGAGGGCCATAGACAATAGCTGACAGCCCCAGAGCTGCGTTCCTACTTCTCTTTGGTTTGGTTTATGGCCTCAGAACCAGAGCTAAGATTGAGGCTAGAGAGGAAATCATTTCTCCAGGCCTCACCCCTAAGGCTGGCCCAGGAAGGCAGCTTCCAATTCGCAGAGTCTAGCCAAGTTTGGGCCGAGCACGCAGGAAGACATGGGCACCCTCAGAGGAGTATGGGATGGAGGGCCAGCGGCCACTTGTCTGGCATGGGCTGTGGTTGGGCAATCCAAAGCCTTGCCCTCTGCCATCTAGGCTTCCAGGAGCCCCTGGCCTGCGGGGTTAGGCCAGCCAAGCCCACTGTGTTAGAAGTCGCCAGACCCAGCCCTCTGCTGCCTGGCCATGCCCCTGCCTGCCTGCCTGTGCCCTCTCAGGCCATGAATCACTGGGGTCTCGGAGGAGGAAACAGCGATAACCCCAGACTCCAGAAGGGCCACTCGGATACACTGTGCATCCTAATCCGCATCTGCAGGGCCAAGCTCAGTGCAGCTCCTCCCCCACCCCCAGCTGCCCCAGGACCCTGCAAAGCCCATACACGTCGCACTTCTCCAGCAGCCTGACCAGCCACCAGACCTGCCCCCTGTCCTTCCCTGCACTCACTCTGGCCCCTACTGTGCTCTCATGGGTACCCCTGCCTGGAGCCCCTTCCTCTGACACCCTCTTTCCCCGCCTAAAATCACAGTCTCTTCTTGTCAGACTCCATTCTGGCACTTCCTTTTCTAAAATTCCCTGTGTGTCCTCCTCACCTTGGTCTCCAATCCTTTTCTCCTCCAGGGTCCGTGGCCATGCTGTTCACATTGCTACCCACTCACCACTGAGGCCCTCACCTGCCCAGGAGCTGGGGCTCCCCAGCGGGAGGATCACAGCTGGCTCACCACTCTGGCCCCAGCACCAGCCAACATGGGGTCAAATAGAGACCACCCTCAGGAGTGAAATGGGCCTGGGGAGGCCTGATGGCTGCCCAAAGGATGCCCTGCTGGGGCTGTGAGAGTTGCAGTACAAGAGAATGGAGGACACAGAATGTTAGGATCCTGTAACAGCTAGCGGGGAGCCACAGATGGTGGCTGAGCTGGTAAGTGACCAGAGGAAATGGTGTCTCAAAGCTGAATTTGGGGCAATAAAGAAGGGAATCAGGAGACCTAGACAGGGCAGGGCTGGTGTAGGGGGTCCTGGGAGATTGCATGCCCTCCCCCATGCCCCGCCCCAGAGTAAAGTGGAGAGCTAAGCCCAGGGAGTGTCTGCATTGAGTTGGGGAAAGAGGGAGGGTTTGACCAGGAGAGCGCACCCCCTCCTCCCTGAGCAGGGAGAGTGGATGCAGACTGAGGTCATCAACAGCCTTCAGGTTTGCTTCCTGGGTTTGCAGCTCATCAGTCCGAGGAGGACAAGAAGGATGTGGTAGATTGGGAACGTGTTCCAGCATTGCACGTGGAAACCCTGGAGGAGCAGAGTCCAGACACTGATTAAACTTTCACACTGGGAAACTAATCTCTGTGCATTTATATGCCACAAATACCTGGATTCCAATGGGGAATATATCAGGGCGATCCCAGTGCTCTGCAGCGAATTACAATACGTCCCAGTGGAGCAGAGCTGCGTGGTTTAAACAGTAAATAATATGGAAACAGGACTGTCTTCTTCCCCAGATTTAAAGATGAAATAAATGGCTTTTTTGAGCAATGATAATAATCCAGTAGACATCGTGTGGGTCGCCCTAGGAGCCGGGCACTGAGCTAAGGTGGCTTACCTCTGGAATCCCGATGGCACCGGAACGTAAGATGATTGTCCCCCTGGGGGCCCCACCAGCCCAGGGAGCACAGCAGAGCTGCCGATGGCCCCCTGGAGGCGAAGACATGTAGTTTTCCTAAACTCCAACAGGAAGGAGCCCAAGAAGGAAGGAAGGAAATACAAATGTACTCCTGGGCATGTCGCAGACCAAAGCTTCCTCTACCAAATATGTGGGTCACTGCACATTTATGTAAGATTTCCCTGTGACAAGCAGATAAAATTTCATATTGGTGTACACACAGGGTACTCCTGATGCTAGACAACACATGGACAAAATCCTTCCTCTTCTGGGTAAAAAGATACAGGTGACAACATGGAGGTGGCCTCACACACCTATTAAATCAGCCACAGTGAGCAGAAATCACACAGCACTGCAGTGGGCTGCTTCCGGCCAGGGTGTGCGGACAAGAGGGCTCTGCGGAGCTGCCAGCCTGTTTGGCAGCCCACTCATCCCGACCAGGCAGCCTGAGAGACTTGTCCCCGAGAGCACACCAGGCAGGTGGAATCATGGCACACCAGGCCCTTGATTCTTATTCTCACAGCCCTTTAGGAGGCCAGGGGTATTGCTGTATTTTATAGGCAGGAAGTCAAGGGCCCAGGTCACACAGTGGGCAAGGGCAGTGCCAGGACCTCCACCCCCCACATCAGCACCAGAAGTGGGGTGCACCCTGTTTCTGCTCCTGCCTGCGAAGCCGGTGCATCCATCGTTTGGTAAGTGCAGTTTGCAGGGACGAGGAGGATTCCGATTTTGGAAGAGCACTGACTGGACAGTGGGGCCCAGGGCCCAGCCGGGCCGGCGGGAGGACGATTAATGACAAGGATCCTACTTGGAGGCCGGGCGAGGGCCCAGCCAGCGCCGGGTGTTTACAGCTCGCTCGAATGTTTGGGCCTGCAAATCCGTGTCAGATGTTAATGGAACAGCATCATTTTTCTACCGAGGTGGCATCGCTGGGGTTGTTTGGATGAGGCAGCAGTGGGACTCGGCCTGGAACAGGCTTCAAGGGCAATGGGTGGCTCAGCGGGGCGGCTGGGGCTTGCCAGGGGGCATCCGTCAGGCATCCACAGCCCACTGGGCCCCTGAGGGCACCCCGCCTGGCACCCCAGTCACCACAGCCAGCTCCTCTGGCCACAGGGCTCTGCAGAAAAAAACTTTTAAGTTGCAGCCAAAAAAAAGTTTTTTTTACTCCAAAATATGAGAAAGAACCAAAAACTGGAAATGAATAAGTGTTTAAGCATCGGTACAGGCCCGCCCAGCACACATGCCTTGAGGTCCAGGACACAGCCTCCCCTGCAGCTCCTGCTGCGCTTGGGTGCCAGGTCCACCCGCGGAAGCTCTCGGGCCAGGCCTGGTCGCCCAAGGCAGCTCTGCAGGCCATCACCGCTCTTGATAAGGCCTAGAGGGCAGAAGTCAAAGCCTGGGTGGGGACATCTCCCCTGCCTCAGCTCCAGTGAGACCTCCCCTGCCCCTCCAGGGGGAGGCAGCCTTGCTGTCAGGAAGGCAGAGGGAAAAAGAGGCCCAGAGAAGGAAAGTGACCTGCCCGAGGTCACACAGCGAGCAAGACCCTCTGAGCAGGCTTGCAGAAGGGTGGGGGAGAGCCCCACAGGGGGCTGTTGGGAAGTGGGGGGCACTCACAGAGGCGTGCGCCCTGGAGCAACTCTATGTGGGGTCAGCGCCATCACCCCCACTCTGGAGACAAGGAGGCTGAGGCTGTCCCCCAAGGCAAGGACCTGCCAAGGGCTTGAGGGGGTGAAGCCTCCCTCTAACCCTGGCCCTGCGGGCTCTCAGCGCCCTCTCCTCACCTCCCTGCCTCCTGGCTCTTCCTCAGCAAGCTGGCTCCTGCCCGAGGGCCTTGGCACAGGTTGTCCACTCTGCTCACACTCTTCTCTCAGGCTTTCAAGGCTCTGCTCAAAGGCTCCCCAGGCCAGACTGTCTAAGCCTGCCCAGCCCATGACCCAGCCCTGTTCCCTCCGTGGGCTGGGGATTAGGGAGCGTGCTAAGTGGTCAGCCAGCCGGGGGAAAGCTTGTAGTGCCCTGCATAGCACACAGTAGGTGCTCAGGAACTGTGACCACTGGCCACAGAGTCACTGGACAAGACCAGTGGTTTTGAACCCTGATGTCTGAGACCTTCCGTCTGAGTGTTTATGTCACCGTCACCCCTGGGAATTACTGTTAAGGAGACTGCTTTCGTGAGGGCTGGAACACAGCTTGGATTTTAAAATCAGCAACATCTCTCTCTCTTTTTTAACCCTGGACTGTGAGCCCTCTCAACTCTTCCTTCCGCACCACCCTCCAGCCTCTTGATACTGTGAACAAGGAGGACAGAGACCCTTGGCTGCCATATGTTCCCGACAAGACCTGCCTCAGTGCCACCATCCACAAATCGGGCTCCTTGCCCAGGGCTGTGCAGAGTCTGGGACGGGCACAGAGCTCAGGCTAGGCTGGGGCAGGCAGGGGAAAGACAGCTGCCTATCTAGGGAAAAGGGGTGAGCCTCTTTGCAGCCCTTAGAGAGAGAGCCGCCGTGGAGACAGCGCTGGTGCCCCTTAGATGAGCTCCGAGCTCCGCCCTGCCCTTCCACTGGCTCAGGCCCTGGCTGCAGCCATCCACCTCAGGGCCTTTGCTCCTGCACCACCCCTTGGCCCACACCCACAGCCCTCCTTTCACAGTCCTTGCAAGCTGCCTCCTGTTTGCTGGCTGCAGAACTTCTCTCTGCAGGTTTCGCTTATAAGACCAAAGGCCCTGGAGCTGACCTGCTTGGACTTAAATTCCTGCTCTAGCAGCTGAGAGACTCTGTGCCTCAGTTTCTTCATCAGTAAAATAGAGACTTTCAGAAGATCTCCCTCAGGGGGAGACTGTGAAGCATGAACAAGGTAACACAGCACATGTGCATCAGTGACTAAGTTGATTTTTACTGTCGCCTTCCCAGCACTCACAGCATGCTTGTAATTTTTTTTTTTTTTTTTTTTTTTTTTTTTGGCCTGTAGTTACCATCACGCCTGCCATTAGCCCTTAAGTCCCAGCACCCGCCCCAGCCCCAGGAACTAAATAACCTCACACAATTGTCCTGCTTGTTCCCGGCCCTGCCCTGCCCCCCGGTGGTTATTGTGGGTATGGCCCCAAAGGTTCGCAAATTGAACCCTGTTTTGCCAACTGCAGGTTCAGGGACTGGCTCTGGGTCCAGCCGGGGCCAAAGGACCTGGGCACATACACAGGCAGGGCCCTGCAGAATAGACTGAGCTGGCCTAGTTTCTGAGCTCCCCACCAGGCAGGGAGATGATGGGCACATGGCAGGGGCAAGGGAGAGAGTCCCCTGCCTGTGGCCCACCAACAGCAGGCTGTAGTCCTGGAGAGCCCACTCCACCTGCTCCCAAACTGCCCGGCCCCCCAAGGGCCTGCCACATTGCTCCACTGTGAGGGTGGCCCCAGGGCCCTGCTCTGAGCCACTGCAGACTCTCCTTTCGGTTCAGCCCACAGGGCCCACGTCTGACAACCCCAGGGTATGGCTGCCTGCCTCCGCCTCTGCTCATGTTGCTAGAAACATCACTTCCCACCGGTCAGCTCCAGGGGCCCCTGCAGACCTGCCCTTCCCACCTGGAGGCGTGTCTCCCCCGCACGCTGCCCTGTGCTCCTGTGGCCCTGTGGCCCTGTGGTCCTGTGGTCCTGTGGTACAGGTGGCAGGTGTGGGTCCTGCTCCACGGTGAGTAGCGAGCGCCTCCTCCGAGCCTTGGTGGACTCCTGGGCAGAACTGGCTGGTGACAATGCCTGCCCCAGGTTGTCAGTCATGGTGAAAGCTGGGGCAGGTTCTCCACACAGTGCCGGACACATAGTAGCTGCTCAGTAAACAACTGGAATCCAGCGAGCGTTGGAGGGCAGGACTGGGGGCAGTTTGCTTGTGTGTGTTCACTACACTGCATGCTGACCTTGCTCAGGCCAAGCCGGGCAGGCTGCAGGGACAGAGGACAGACAGGCCCGAGTCTCAGAAGCGTGACCCACAAAGTCCGCTGCTGGTGGGCGGCTCCCTTCCAGACCTCACCCTCCCAACTTCACTGTCACAGAGCAGTCAGCACCGACACCAAAGTTAGGGGAAGAGCCACAGCTAGGGGCACGCTTGGGGTCGCATGGGCCCCTGGCCTCCCGGTTTCAGGAGCACACCCAGAGATGCATGCCCAGGTCTGTGTGCCACACACCTGGGCAGGATCCTTGCATGACACCTGGCTCACAGGTTGCCTGGCACTCAGTGGGGGCTGGGCTCCAGACACCGGCCGGCCTGAGTGCAGCACAGGGAGGAGCCTGGGCTCCAGGAGCTGCTGGGCAGCCGCAGAAGCCCCTTCCAGGGCCCAGGGTGCTCAGCTCATGTGAGTCCTAACAGCAGTGCTGGTGGGGATGGACCCAACTAGCACCCAGACAGCTCTACCTAGATCCAGCTGCTGGGCCCAGGGGGCGGCCAGCCTGAGGGTGGTTAGAGCTTCAGAGCCTGGACCTGGAGGGTGCTGCACACTTGATCCCAGTGCTGTGGGGCTGAAGGTGCGGGGACTCCTGGGGGAGGACAGGACAGTCTCTGACTGGACCTGGCAAGGACAGGCCAGCTTCCCAGGCAGCCTAGGGCTGTGCAGAGGACACCCAGCTCTTGTGGGGTTCCGTGGAGTGGCTCAGGCTGTGGGAGTGCCCACAGCCCAGGGGCATCCAAAATGCCTGGCAGCCTGGGCAGCCCCAGCATGGGTCCCAGGCACCACCTGGGGACAGCACTGGGACCCCACCCCATCCTGCAGTCCCCAGGTCCTGGATGGGTTCCTTCTGGGGGCTCGACCACTGTGCGTGGTGGGAGCATCCCCCGAGCCCCCAGCAGGGACTGGAGGAAAGCAAGCTCACAGCAAGAAGGGACTTGCCCACGGGCAGCCGTGGGTTAGTTTCCGGTGTCACATGACAAACTGCACGAGTGAATGACCACAGACCTGCAGGCTGACAAACCCCCCGGAATCTCGCAGGGCTGGGGCAGACGCCCGGCACGGCAGGGCCCTCTGCTCAGGGTCTGCTGGGGAACTGGCTTCCCACTTCCTCAGGGTGGCGGCAGCCAAGGCCGACCCTGCTCAGCGAGCTGCAAGCTGAGCGACTTTGGGTGACCCAGGCCAAACGCCTGTCCCCAGCTGCTTATCTCACTCCCAGCTCCCATGCCAGGGCAAGACCCCATGTGTGGGGGTTTGGGCCAGTCCAGCCGTCATCACACCCCCAGATCCTCAACGTCTGCACTGCCCGAATGGCCCGAGGTTATTCATGTTTCTTCAATAAATGCCAAATGGCCTGTTTATCCGTGGCCCTCAACACTGTCACCAGCGCCCCACGCATGCACCCCCCAACAGACTGACCCGGGTCTCACCCGTGTCCCAGCAGCCCTGCCTGCCACGCACCAGCGACCCCACCCCTGCGCCCAGCACCCTCCCTGGGCTCGCACCATTTGAGTTCCTCTGTCAGGCAAGGGGCTGCTCCTGGTAGTTCGCGGTAATCACATCAGACTTAGGCTGGAACCCGGCAAGGGACTGAATGCTTCCGGGCGTGCATCCGTGCCGGGGTGCACATGTGTGTGCCTGCTGGACCCAGCCAAACCCCATACCCATGAGTCCAAAAGAAGGTTCTAGAGGCTTCCCGAGGACATCCTCAGGGCTGCGACTGGCAAAGCCAGAGTCTCAAAGGCTGCTGCCCCCACTGCAGCCCCCGAGGGGCTCTTCTGTCCACTCCTGCCGGCCAGCTTGGGGTGCTGTGTGTGCCCCTCAAGCGGGGCAACCTGAGGCTTTCCATGAGCGACACAGGTGGCCGGAGCCCCCCACCGCCCTTGCCACCCTCGCTGCCAGGGTGAACAACTACAGTCAAGGCAGAAATGACACAGACATGGTTCTGTACAAAACCTGAAATATTTTTACTTTTTTAAAACTTTGATCTAAGTTGCCTTAGACCTCATGGACTCGATACAAGAGTAATATGAATTGGGAAATAAAACACTTTAATAGCCACGATAAACTTTGTTAGAAATGTACATGTTGCCAAAATAATAATAATAAAATTAAAAATAAAAGAGAGAGAGAACAGCCTGATGTCCAGGTTAGATTATATAAATGTTCAACAAGGGCAGGGTAAAGGAAACTTTAAAAACACCGGTTCTGAATAAGCCTGGGGCCCCGCGAGACTCCCCCTCTCCCAGCCTCGGGCCCTGGGGACTGCGTCCCTCCAAACAGGACAAGTGGGAGTGAATAAGGCCTCCACCAAGCTGCCTCTCCCCGTGGACAAAACATCCAGGTAATGGGTATATAAACAAAGCTCATAAGAAATGTACAAATATAAAAAGCTACAAACATTAATAAATTACAGCATCACAAAACACGGAAACACTTCACAAGGTGCTAGTAAAATAACTGTATCCCCCAATCCCCTCATCATACAAGAAGGAAAACAAAGAGCTGGTATTAAAGTTGAAGATTCATCTTCAAAATGTGTCTGAAATAGATCTTTTGTGTACTATTTGCTTCTGTAAAGACAGAGTGTAAGGCTGCACAGACATCACTTGTTTTTCAGGCAATACCTTAGTTCTTAAAAGAAAAAAATAATAATAATAATAAAAGGAAAGGAGAAGGAAAAAGCATCAGAACCCAACTGTCCATCTGACTCAGCAAAAAACTCGTATAAATGTTAATGAAGAACTCTATAGAAAGAAATTCCTAAAGATACTTTTACTCTTATAAAAAAGAAGTTATTTAAAAAGCTATTTACACGCTACATTCTATGAAAAATATGCTTCAGGAAATACATCTAAAATGAAAATACAGGATTGCCTGAGAAACAAATCCAGCCCCTCCGTGTCAATGGCGGACACACCATCCAGGTGCGACCCATGCAGGCGACACCACACGCTGACACGGGAGAACAGAGCAGTGCCGACCGTAAGTCCTCGGGCCGCCTGGCCGCTGCCCCTGCCCCGCCAGTCCCAGGGCAGGGCTGCCCTGGCTGAGAAGTGCTTCTCCAGAGTGTGGCCGGCAGGGCAAGATGGTCCCTGCCACATGGCTTAGCCTGGGTCTCCCAGACCCCAAGATATGGCTGAGCCCTTGCCCTTTCCTGGGGACCCCACAATGGCTCCCCTGCCTGCTAACACACCAACCCAGCTTTCAGTCTTAGCTGCCCCCGAGAAATGCTCCTGGGCATTCAGGCTGGACACCCACCATCCTGCTGCCACCTGCCAACCAGGGAGCTCGGGGCAGACCCTTCCTCGCCCACCGAGCACTGCCTGGACTTGGCTGAGAATCACTCAGGAAGAGAAGGGGGGACAGAAACATCCCACTTGCTCCTCCTCTTTCTGTGTTCTTTGCCTTTTTTTTAAGCCCCAGGAGGCTGCCAGCCTGTGGCCAGCTCCGACTCTGGGGCTGGTGAGCACTGGCTCACTCTGCCTTCCTCGAAGGACTCATGCTCTCAGCAGAGCTGCAGAGGCCCTGCCATCACACGCACGCTCAGGGGAGCCTGGAGGCTGTCCTTAAAGTGGAACGAACGGTCCTCAAACCTGAGGGCTGCTTTTCTGGGACAGGTCACTCTTAGCAACTTGAGAAAAGACGTCCATTTTCAAATCGAGGGGCCGCACTGGGCTTGCTCTGCCGGCTGAAGGGACAGACGCTCACTGGGGTGATGGCAGCCGGGAAGAGGCAAGGCCCTCCCTGGTGAGGCAGCTCGGCACCCTCCTGGGAGGCAGCTGTTTTCGCGGGGCTCCGGGGGTCCTGAGCGGAGCAGAAGGATCCTGGCTTTCCAAACCTTAAAGGAGCAGTTTCCCGTTCCGATGAATTTTCAGAATTTTCCCAAGCCTCTGCTTGGCGGTCGCCATGCCCTTTTTTGTACGTTTTCCTAGGGGAGTCGGGGAGGGGACACAAAAAAGGAAGGTGAGCTAGATGGCAAGGAGCGTGGCACGCCAGTGCGGGGGAGGGTCCCGCTAACACCAAGGGGCAGCCTGCAGTCCCGCATCTGTAAAATGGGCCTATGAGGCCCCAGCTCTGAGCTCAGCACCCCTCAGGAGTCCGGGATCACTGGCAAAGCCTCCACCTCAGAGGCCATGTCCTCAAGGGGCCCTGGCAGGTAGGATGAGCATGGACTTGGGGATGGCATTACGAGAAGGACGTGAGGATGCCTGGGCACCACCCCCAGGAACAAGGCCAGGAGCCACTGCTAGCACCCCGTGCTGCGTCACTCAGTCTCCACAGCTGGCCAGCCCCACGGCTGGGGTGCAGGGGTGCAGGCAGATCAGGGGCTGAGCACGCCCCCTGAGCAGAAGGATGAAAGCACACATGTCCTGTGCCGTAGGACACGCTCACACGGAGACGCAACTAACTTGGACCGCAGCACGCTGCCACCTGAGGCACAGGAGCCCCTCCCGATGTGCTGCCCTCTACCACATCTGGGACTGCCCATGGGGGCAGGCAGGGCAGCGGGCTGCAGGCTCCCTCCAGCAGGACGGTACCTTTGGCAGCGGTGTTGTTGTTTGGAGACGACGCGGAGGGCCGCCTCTGGGTGAGAAAGACCCCGGGGGCCATGGGCTGGGAGGCGCGGCCCGCCTGGGCCCCGGGGAAGGCGCCAGCGGCCGTGTACTCATGGTCGGCCAGGCTGCTGCTATGAGACTCAGGCGGGGGCTCTGGCGAGCTGCCCTCCTGCGAGGCCTGGCTGCTGGCTGTGCTGGTGGAGGCCGGGGTGGTGGAGGCAGGGGTGGTGGAGGCCGGCGTGGTGGAAGTGGAGGTGGTGCCAGCAGAGATGGAGGTGGAGGTGGAAGGGGAGGTGGTGTTAGGAGTCAGCTTCCTCTTGGCACTCTTTTTTTTCCTGCTTTTCTGCTCCTCCTTTGAACAAAACATGCAGGGCAGATTCAGACGCACGGCCCACTTGGGCCAACAGAGCAGGGAGCTCCCAGCATGGCCTTGCCAGGGGCCCTTAAGCACAGCAGGGCTGGGCAGACCGGAGGCACAGGACGCAAGGGGACAGGGTGCCAGCACCACAGTAGTTGCCTGGCCTCCCCGTCAGTGTGAGTTAACCTAGCAGTTGAGCCTGCAGGAAGGCACTCCTACCCCATCACCCCACGCAGCGGCCATATACATCTCCCAGTTTTGGAAGAATATGACTTTGACCCTAATAACTTCCTTGGGCACCCAGATGACGTCGGGCCTGGTCCGGAGGGTAGGTGAGGCTCTAGGACCCTCCATTTCTGAGCTGGGACGAGCTGAAGGTGGGCGATGAATTTTTAGGAGCATGTAGAGACAGAACGCCTCATTTCCCAACTGAGGACAATTCAAAAATACTCGTGTGATGGGGGAGGGAAAGGGGCGCTCCCTCCACGCTGCTGTTGCACCAGAGAGCAGTCCAGCCTCGGCACGGATGGCGCCGTCCAGCGTCAGGGTCCCAGCCGTCAATTCCTAGCTCCCCCCGACCCCACACGGGGAATTTAGGGCCTGGAGGAATAGGGCGCTCTCTAACCAAATGTCGTCAAGCCTGTGACTGGCCCTGGCTCAGGGGGTCTGTGCATGGCATGGGGTGAAGAAACAGGTGTCTTGGGGAACCTGAGCCCAGGTGGGGTAGCAGGGACCTGGCTGCCATGTGTCCCTCTCCCTCGCCGCTCCTCACCTGCTGGGACAGCTTAGCTGCAGCGGCCGCCAGCCCGGTCTCGATGGAAGCCACCCGTGTCCCCTCACGCACAGGCCTGTCCTGTCTTGGTACTGATGGGCCGACCCTTGCTGTGGAAGAAAAGGGCCAGCCCCCTCAAGTGGTAGGCCGCGGCCTGTCCACCCCTCCTGGTTTGGGGCTACCCTGCCCCCACCACAGCCTTTCCCCCTGGCCAGGTAGGCCTGAGCACCAGGCTTCCTGGCTGCAAAGCCACCTCACAATAGGGCAGGGTCAGCTGCCCCACCCCAGGAGGAAGATACCACGGTGGGGTCTGCATGGGGCAGAGCGCAGGAGGCCCAGCAACATCAGAGAGGCTGGGCAGGCGGGTGAGGGTAACGTGGAAGGAGGACAAGGCCTCACCCCACTGGTGCCCCAGCAGGTGTCCCTCAGCCACCATCAAGGGGGTGCCCCCGGTACAAAGGTGACCCTCACAGAGCTTCCCATTGAGGAAGAAACCAGAGAGGAGCCGGCCAGAGGAGTGAGGGCTTTTGAGTGGGGGCTGTGTAGAGCACATCTGGGCTCCCAGGCCCCCAGAAGCAAAGCAGAAGTGAGGCCCACAGCACTCCTGCAAGTGGCCGACCATCCCCAGTGGGACAGGACAGGTGCAGAGCTGAGCTCACATTCTCAGGGGCTGGAGGGACCACAGACAAAGTCACAGCTTCCACACTGGGTGTCGGGTGGACCCCCCACCCCTGTCCCAGCACTACCTGTTGGGCTGTAGGGAGCATCATCTGAGCCTTTCCTTTTCTTCGACCGGGACTTGAAGATGGGGTTGTCTTCGTCTGACTCCAGTGAGGGGTAAACTACAGGGAGGCAGAGGGAAGGCGGGGCCCGCTGAGTGCAGGATGGGGCCACAGAGGGGGGCGGGGGAGTACAGGTGGCTGCAGACCTTCCTCACCAGCGACCCCAGGGCCTATGCTAAGGCCTGCCACACTGTGTCACTGTCGGCTGTGATGGAAACTGCCCATGGGTGTGAGGACACCCCAGGCATGGGCACAGGTGCCCCAGAGATTATCCAGAGGGGAGGGACTCGCCCAGACAAGAGGGCATCTGCATTTACCTGACCAGCCTCATCTGCCCAGCCTAGCCCCGGTGCCTGCAAGCCCCTCGCCTCTAAGGGCTGCCCTCCGTACATCTGTTCATGGAGCTTGAGATCCCCAGAGGCCCCACCTGGAGGAAGCTGCAGCAGAGACTGAGAGACCAGGGAAGGATGGGGCCCCACAATCAGACTAGGGCATCTCCGCTCCTGCAAGAGGAACACTTTGAGGCTCCAGGAAACGTCGTTTGGTGAAAAGTCTCTGATGCTATGAAAAGGGAAAGCGTCTAACGTCCATGGAGGGTGGGCTCTGACAGCCCCGCCCTGCCCGACAGGTCTTGGTGGAGGGGACCCTGTAGGGCACGCCCTGTGGCTGGTGGGGAGCTGCCCCAACACGGTGACGCGGTGACTCTGTGACCCTCACAAGCCAAGTGCCACCCTGCACTCACTGCAGGTTGTGGTCCTTCAACTTGCAAGGCCTGTTGAAGAACGCCCAGGACCCAAGGCTCAGGAGGAGGCAAGATGGCGCCCGGCACCACACACCCCCCCCCGAGCCCAGAAAACAGGAGTTCACCGTGCTGTCATTCTGTTTGTCAGAGGAGAGTAGGCCCCACCACGAAGCCCACGTCTGTCCACCAGATGTGGGCCAGGGCCAGTCTCGCTCACAGGAGGGTCTCCCAGGACAGCAGTTAGAGGCTGCGGGTTTTGCTGAGCTGAGGCCCGCTGTAACTTGGAGAGCTGCATGTTTATGCTACTGTCTCCGTTCTCAGCCAGGCCTTCTAGAGCTGAGCGTGGGCCCTGCCCCATGCAGGAGTGACACTCACCGTAGTCTGAGTCCTTGAAGCAGGCATCCAGGTGGTCCTGCTCTTCCTCGTAGTCATCCAGGTCCACACTGTTCTTGGCAGCCCTCTTCAGCAGTCGTTTGCCTGCACTCTTGCCACTGCCACCCCCATTCTTCCGGGCACCATGGGCGGCCAGTGAGCTCCCCTTGGCCTGGCCGGCGCCCCACGTGGTCTGCAGGCAGGAGTCGGAGGCCTGCAGGTTGGCCATGGACAGCATTCCCTGAATGGCTTCCTGCGTGCTGGGGGAGGCCGGGGGCTGGCTACGGGCACAGAGAGACAGACACTCAGCCCAGCGCTCTTGGCCTGCAGCCCAGGCACTTAGACAACAGTCTATGGCCTGCAAAAACTCCTGCACAAACTCCTGGCCCAGGTGGCAGGCAGAGGGCACGGAGTAGAGGGTGGCAGTGAGCTGATGACTTCTCCCTTGGAAGAGGCCAGCCACTGCCCCCATCCAGCTCTGTTCATCCACCCATACACCACAGAGAAGGCTGGAAGCCTGGGGAGAGAGCTGGGCATGGAGAGGAGACTTGGGAAGACAGCAGATGGGAAGGAGGGTCCAGACCCTCACATGGTCACACACTGGTCTCTCCCACCTTAAAGCCAGCAGGCCGACTCAGTGACCTCCCTCCTGCACCCCAGCCACTCCGTGTACCCCCTCGGTCCACGCTGTGCCTCTCTCCCACTGCAGAACTAGCGCTGAGGACTCCTTACCCCATTCTGTAGAGAACCCTCCCACATGTCACCCTGAGATGGGGCAGTGCAGCCCACTGCCTCCCATGGCACATGTTCTCCCCAGTGACCTGCAACTCCTCTCCACACCCATACGCGCACCCGCACCTGCATCTACACCTCTACCTACCCTCACACCTGCACCTGCATCTACACCTGTGCCTACACCTACACCAGTACATGCATCCACACCTGTACCTACACCTATACCCACACCTGCATCTACACCTGTACCTACCCCCACTACACCTACATCCACACCTGTGCCTATCTCCACCCCCACACCTGCATCTCACCTGTACCTACCCCCACACCCGCACCCACATGTCCCCCTCCACCACCCCCCTCCCTACCACCCCTACCCTGCACCCCCACCTGCACCTCCCCCCAGCCTGCACCCCCACCCGCATCTACACCTGCACCTACCTCCACCCTGCACCCACCTGCACACAGACCTGCAGCTGCATCTACACCTGAACAGGCATAGCTGCACCTCAGCTCAGCCCAAGTTCACCCGCCTCTGGCAGACTCCAGACTCCCAGACTTTCCCTTTGCCCTGCCCCAAACCCCGCTGCCCTCAGCTTCGGGTGGCCCCTCCCACAGTGCCCCGCCTGTCTCTCCTTCGCATCCTCATCCTCTGCCCCATGCCTGTGCACACACCTCCTCCTGTCTACACTGGCTCCCCACCTTCCAGAAGCTTCTGAGACACCCGGTCTGCGATCAGCCTGTCCAGGTTCATAGAGTGGTGAGATGGGGTGACCACTGTCACCCCACAGAACCAGGGGCATGGTGCTGCTGGACAGCAAAGATCCCCAGGGCCAAGTCCTGGGCTCCTTGGGGACCTCCCTGCCAGGCCCTCTCATGTGATCCAGCCCTGGCCTCTTCATGGGGCCTTGCCCCACCCCAGCCCACAACTCCCTGCAGCCAGGACTCTCGCCTGTCGGTGCACCAGAACCACCTGGGCAGCTTTACACATGTCGAGGCCCAGGCCCCACCCAGAAACTCTGAAACAGGGGCCTGCCCTGGGCTCCAGATGCTGTGTGTAGCCAGGACAGGTGCCCCAGACTTCCCCACCACTGACGTAGTCCAGCCCAGCAGGTACACCCTGCAACATCCCTTTCTAGTCCTCACCCCTGCCCACTTCCCTGTGGCCCAAACCTGGCACCCAGCCCACCCCACCTTACAGGGGAGGCCCAGCCACACCTGTCACTGCATCTAGCCACTCCTGGGCCCATATTTGAGGCACACGGGGTGCCTACCATCCTCTCCCTCTGCTCCCTGGACCTGCCCCTCCAGGACTCCTGCATCAGCATCACTGTCTCTAGCGCTGCCCATGCCCTCTCCACCACTTCCCAGAAGCACTGGAGGCACTTTCAGTAAAGCCATTCAAATGAGAGGGGCTGGCAAGCCTGTGGCTGTGAGCACACCCAGGGACTGTATGGGGGCTTGTATACCCGGAACTCCTTGCCAGAGATAGCACACATGTGAGACAGGAAAGAAGAAGCCAACGCAGTGGCAGGTGGGCCACTCAGCTCCGCATGCCCGTGCCCACCTCTGTTACCAGACACAGAGACTGAGGCACCCGGGGCAGTGGCCCCACAGGACAAGTCCCAGTTCAGAAGCAAGAGGGCTCCCCCAGACTGAGGCTCTGCTGCAGCGGGACAGGGAGAGGAAGCTGCCACGGGGAGCCCAGACAGAGGGAGTCCTAGGGCTGGTGAGGCAACGTGGACAAAAGCTGCCCATGCTGGACAGCGCTGAGGCCCGAACTCACTGCTCTGGGAGGGTCCAGCAGACTCAGGGGGATGCCCAGTGCCGGGGGAGACGCCCTTGCTGCAGCCTTCACCAACGCCACCTCCCAGGCCCCGTCTGAGACACACTGGGCTGTGCTGCATTTCGGGTTTCACAGGAACTGAACAGGACTAAGGTTTGAAAGGCACAACAATGCGGAAATCAAGTATGGTCAGCCTCGAGCGCTCCTCAGAAGGCACTGCCGGGAGCCGCCCCCACAGTGCCAGGACCACACTGCCCCTGCCACACAAGCTGAAGTGCTGAAGGCCTGCCTAAGAGAGCGCGGTCACTCCTGCCCTCACTGGTATCTCCGCAGGAACAGGCTCTCCCAGCCCCAGCTCAGGAGCCAGCCAGAGCACGCAGCTTGCCCTGTAGCCTCTGGCAGGCCCTGCCCCGACACCTCAACTGGCCTGCAAGGCCTAGACAGAGTGGAGGGTGGGGGCCTGCACCCAGCCACAGGGGAACGGGGGGTGGCCAGGGACACCCACTATGAGGGTGCATGCCATGCCATCTGGGCAACCCAAGAGGGTGAGGGCTGCATGCCCGGGTCCCGCAGGGTTGCTGGTGAATCAATGAGTAACGTCTAACTAGTCAGCATGGAAAATAATACTTTTAATCCACCAATTATCATACTCAAATCCTCTCCTTTTCCCCCAGCAGTAAACACTGAGCAAACCATCCACGATAAATTAACATATTTTCCTCCATTTTCTTCAGCAGTTTTTTCCAAGCAGCCGATACTTAAAACAGAGCAAATGGACCATCAAAAACTGACCTACGCTCCAAATGGGAGACTTTGGGAGAGGAACTGCCTGCAGCGGGCTGAGGGGGGCTGGTGGCCTCAGTGGCCCCTGGCAGGCACACGTGCACATGCACACCACCCCTAGGCGCGGGCTAGTCGTGCGGGGCGGGGAAGCTCTGGGTCTTTTGTGGTCAGTGTGTCCACGGAGGGGCTGCCCCACTCCCCGGCTCAGATTCACAGCCAGGAGCCCAGGACACAGCGCCTCCTCACAGACTCCAGCACAAAACCCTCCCCACCGCTGTCCCCATCTCCATGACCCCTGCAAGCCCCAGGTGCCCATGACAAAGCACCTGGTGGCCCCCGGGCTCTTGGCCCTGTCTGCCCTCATCTTGGGTGGCATCAGACACCCCCCAACCCCCATAGCCCCCAGGCCTCTCCATGGACCTCGGGAGGGGCCTAGAGTGTTTAGGGGCCACCCCTAAGGCCAGTCACTGAGGTGTCGGCTACTGCATACTTCTTCCCAGAAGACAGGCATCCCCCAGCAAGCTGTGTGGAGCACCACAGCCTCCGATAGGGAGGAGGAGCTCACAGCTAAGCTTCACCCCCAGCCACAAGCACATCTCTGCAGCAAGAGGCTTAACATGGACAGGAACCACCTAGTGCCAAGCAGGAAATCTGTCCCCTAAGGCGCTATGGAAGCCTCCCGTCATGCTTCACTCCCATTAAAAAGGCATCTTACAGCTGGCTTTCTGATCAATATTACATGAACATAATATTGCATGTAAAACAGTATATGAAATAAAATATGGCCAATTGATTTAGCAAAAGCTCTCTTCAATCAAGTCCTTAATCCACCTTGACCAAGCCCCCAATCTGTCTAAAAGCAGGCCTGCCCTGCGGCCTCCACCCGCCCAGTGAACAAGCTTGAGGCTGTGTGGAGCAGTTAGCAGGACGGCCCTAGGTTGCCCATCGATTCTGGAAATCACAGAGTCTCAGGCAGATCCTGGGAACCGAGCGGGACCCAAGCACGGCGTCCATCTTCCTCAGTCCAAGTCATTGCTGGACCAGGGACCAGCCACACACACCCAGATATCACTGCCCAGCACTAGTCAACCCCCCAGGACCCCCAAGTTCAGGTGCTGCAATCAGGCAGATGGAGATTCTGGGCCTCCCTCTGCGGCTTCCTAGCAGTGTGGCCATGTCCAAGTATAAGCCCTCAGAGCCTCGGTTTCCCCATCTGTGCAATGGGAATCTGCAGCTGTCACGAGGACCGGGAGGGCTGTGCTCCCCCGTGGCAGCTGCAGCCCCCTGCATGGGCTCAGGGGCACCATGGAGGGGGTCACAGCTCTGCCCCCTGGGTTACCTGTCTGTAGTACATGTGGAAATACCCGTAAGATTTCCACGTGAAAAAAACAAGTCTCGGCACATAAAATTGAAAACCTGTGGTTCTGAGAGAATTTACCCAAAAAATTAAAAAGAAAAATAAGCCCTTAATTGAAAGCAAAGCCCTAGTGGGACCAACCAGTCCAGCATCTGTACCCTGAGGTCTGCCCTTCTGCCCAGGCCCAGGGGCGGCTCAGCACTGGCTCCAGCTGTGTGTCTAACTCACAGGCTCCCACCATCGTGGCCGAGGGCCAGCCCTGGGCCTGCCTGGTCCCCGCTCTTGGGTGCTGCCGGGTGGTGGGGCCCACCTGCTGGGGTTGTACTCCAGGGCGCCGACCTCCTCACTGGCCTGCAGCAGGTCCAAGATGCCGGCCGCTGAGCTCCCGCTTTCCTTCTTGACTCTGGCATTGCGGCCGGGCTTGGTGTCTGTATCGATGTGCAGCGAACCCTCATCCGAGGAGTCATCACTCTGCTGCGAGAGACAGGGCTTCGGGCAGAGGAGGGTCTGGCCACCGGAGTGGCCTGGGAGTTGGGAGGGGGATACTTTTTCCCTTCAGGGACTAAACTAGGTTTTTTAACGTTTTTATTTATTTATTATTTATTTTGAGATGGCGTCTTGCTCTGTCGTCCAGGCTGGAGTGCAGTGGTGCGATCTCGGCTCACTGCAAGCTCCCCCTCCCAGGTTCACACCATTCTCCTGCCTCAGCCTCCTGAGTAGCTGGGACTACAGGCGCCCGCCACCTCGCCCGGCTAGTTTTTTGTATTTTTAGTAGAGACGGGGTTTCACTGTGTTAGCCAGGATGGTCTCGATCTCCTGACCTCGTGATCTGCCTGCCTTGGCTTCCCAAAGTGCTGGGATAACAGGCGTGAGCTACCGCACCCAGCCAGTTTTTTAATGTTTTTAAAGAGCCACTGCCCTTCTAATGAACACTGGCTGGGGTCAGACAGAGGCCCCTGGAGCTGACAGGGCTGGATGGCCGACACACAGACACACGGGTCAGACGCGGGTGCCAGAGCTCTCTCAGAACCACAAAGGACCAAACTGTCTTCACACTGTGCACTATACTCAGAGGAGCTCTGGTTCAAAGGAACCCTTAAATGAGACAGCCCCAGTGTGTAACACATGTAAAGAGATGCTGCTATGGTTGGAAGAAGAGGCGGGGGCAGGGCCTGCAGCCCCAGAGGGACCTCAGGCTGGAGGAAAGCAGTTAATACACTAGATCCTGATAACCTCCCCCGGCAGGGGGCCCAGTGGGGACACACCCCGCGCAAGCCCAGGCAGAGATGACCACTGTGTCTTAGAGTTGGACGTGACCTCAGAACATGAAAGAGTGGGGTGAGGGTAAGGGGCCCGTTCGCCATCTCATGCAGAAACACCCTCAGAGACCACCCTGGAGTTACTCAAACCACGGCCTTGGGGACTGCCCAGAGATGGCCCCTGAGACCAAGGCGGGCCCGGAAGGCAGCTCACCTTGTACGCTGCCGAGTCCAGCTTTGGCTTCGTGACAGGCGTGGGCAGCACAGCCTTCTTATCCAACAAGACTGAAAGCACAGCAGATGGGAGTCCAGCGGGCAGCCTTGCAGGGAGCCAGCCACCCCGGGAAAACCTCTCGGGGAAGGGACAGGCCTCTCCCACACCCCTCCCCCAACACCCCCTCCCAACTCACAGGACAAGTCCCTTTTCGGGGTGTTTTTCTTCCTCCTGATGGGAAACTCGTCGATCTTGAGCTCGCCGTCATCCGACACGTACTCATACTCATCCCGCACGGGCTTGGGCTTGTCCTCCTTGAAGTTCTGCAAGGCCCCGAACACACCAGGGCTCGTCGGAGGCCTGAGAGCCTTGGAGCTAGGGCAGAAGCGAGCAGGTCAGCAGCATCCACACAGCCCCAAGGCCAGTGGACCGGTGGGACCTCCCAAGGGGTCCCCTGCCAGAGCCACGGCAGGATGGCCTCCAGGAGGCAGGTGATGTTGTCACCATTTGAATTTCCATTCAAAGAAGCCTCAGGCCCAGTTAAGATGGGAGGAGGGCAGAGGGCCCAAGCCTCTGCAGACAGGAGGCCAGGCTGGGCCCTCAGTCCCCATGGTGGGAAGCTACCTGCCCACAGGAAAGGACACCCCCCTACACACGGCCTCCTACACAATGCTGTGCCTCCCCCCGCACAACATTCAGGCACAGAGAGCCCTTCCCCAGGCAGTTTAGATGCTCAAGACAGTGACCCCCAACTGTCCCAGGGCCACTGGACAAGCTGAAGCCCTGCCTCCGGCCTGCCTGGGAATCCTGGCACATGCTGAACTGGTCTTTAACCAGAATAGGATCCAACTTTCCTGGTTTTTTCCTCCATAGCTATGTTGGAAAAATAAACTCCGGGACAGGGATACAGAATAGTGTGTAATTTGTCTCCCTGCCGGCGCGAAGGAGGACTACTTCAGAGCTTGGCCTGCAAGCAGCTCCGGCCTTTGCCTTCCCAGGGGTTTGAGGACAGGTTTCTCTCTCTATAGTAGCAGGGACAACAGGCTGAGGCAGAAAAGTCTGGAACTTCAAACAGACACAGCGCCAATTCTGAGCAAACGGAAGTGCAGACACCCGGATGGAGCGCCTGGGCGAGGCTGCTTCCAATGCTCTAAGTGAAGGGGTGGCGCGCCCCGCTGCCTTACAGGCCGGGCCACAGAACACACAAGTGTCCACAGGCTAGAGTCACACCGCTCTTTCTCATCTCCATCCTCAACTCCGTAGCACCATCACAGAGTGAACGCCATCTAATAGCTTCCCAGGAACCTAGAAGCAGAGTTTCAGACAAGGCAAGCGACATGCCCAGGGCAAGGAAGCTGGGCAGCCACAGGACCCTGCAGACCTGCCCCTTGGCTGAATGGCCTCACCTGCTGCCCTGAGCTCCCCGGCCCTCACAAGACTCCACCTGGGCACTGCCCCCTCTTTCCACCACCCAGAAAGAGGCCTTCTCCTCCCATCTCTTCAATGAGGACACTACAACCCGGCCAAATTAATCAGTGGCTGCTGCAGAAAAGTGGCCGCCCCTCCTGCTGGAACCTGTCTGACTCCAGCCAGGCGTGGGGCCTCAGCAGGTGACATGCCCCACGCACTGGGAACACACACAGGCCCAAGAGTTGCCACTGGAACCATGAGGCTCTTGAGGTTGCCACTGGGCTCACAGCCCTCAGCACCCCTTACCTCACCCCGCGGCTCATCCAGCATGACCACACCACCCAAACATACCCCCTAATCTCTGCTCAGGGCCATCTCCAGGAGGCCCTCCTGACTCCCATTTGGGTCACGTTCTCAGCACTCAGGGTCCCATGTTGGGTTCACACCAGGCCCTCCCCACTGGCTCTGAGAGCCAGGACCCTGTTCCCCATGCACGTCCTCAGCACCAGCTCACAAGAGCCACACATCTAACATTCATGGAGTCCCACAGCCTCCTCCCTGACTCGGGGCCCATCCCCCACTGCAGGCTGCATCTTCCAGTCCACCCCCCCCAGGCACGTCTGCTTCCTCACACCCACCCTGCAGGTGGAGCGTGGTGGGAGGCAGGGACGTGGCTCTGCTGGTGTCTAGGTCTGAAGAAGACGTGCCAGGAACAGGGGCTGCAGTCAGTGAGGTCAGCAGCTCAGAGGGAGAGGGGTCCCCCGAGGCGTGTCAGGCAAAGGCTGTGTGTGTATGGGGTACGCGACGTGCAGCATGTGTGGTTGCGTGTGATGCAGTGTGTGGTGTGTGTGTGTGAGATGCAGACTGCATGCATGGTGTGTATGTGGTATAAAGCAGTGTGTGTGATGTAGTATGTATGGCGTGTGTGCTGTGGGGCACGTGTAAGGTCACCCCTCCCATCCAGGCACTCACATACCTGAGGAGTTTCTTGTTGGAGAAAGAAAAAGAGAACTTGTTGTCTTTGTTCCCAGCCAGAGGTGACTTCTCTAGCTTCTGTTCCTCTTCCATCTTCAGTAAGGAGTCGGGTTTGCTGTTCTGAAAAGCAAGACCAGGGCCGTCTCTGAGCCCCACACAGAAGTGGGGGGTCAGGACCCCGACTAGTGTCAGTGGGAAGAGGCAGCTGCTGGGAACACGCCTAAGGAAAGTCACCCCTAGCTCTGGTGGCCACCCAGGCCACTGTGGGGTGCTCAGGGGCCTGCAGCCCATGGACTCAGTGCCTCGAGGCTGCCTGGCCCCCAGGGAGTGGGAATGAAAACCAGAGTGTGGACAGTGAAGGAAAACACTGTTACCAAACAGGGTGACACATCCAGCCTCTTGCATCCCAACGAACTCAGAGGAAGGCAGTCCACGGGCGGTCACACACACCTCAGACCCACATAACCACACCCCATGGTACTACCTACTCAGGACAAGCAGACACATGTCTGCACGTTCCTTCACACACACAGGGCCTCAGATTCATTCTACTCACATTCACCGAGCTGACACGTGCATGTCTCACCTTGTATTTCCACTTGGCCTCTGACTTGCTCTTGGTTTGCTCTCGAATTTCCAGCCTCTCCACATCATTCTGCATGTGAACCACGTCTTTGTTGGGCACACTCAGGACACTCTTTGTGGCCTAGAAAAAAGGGCTGCTGTGACCCAGAGGCAGACATAGAGGGCTGGTGGGGCTCCCTTGAGTCACAGATTCCCTGTCTCTGGCCCATGTGCTTGCAGTTCAAGTCTCCACCCATCTACCCATCCACGCATCCATTCACCCCACCCATCCGTCTACCCATCCATGCATCCATTCATCCACCCATCCATCCATCCATCCATCCATTCATTCATTCATTCATCCACCCACCCATTCACCATGCATTTGTTCATCCAGCTACTCATCCATCTGTTCATTCATCTGCCCACCTGTTCATCCGTTCATTCATCCCATTCATCTACCCATCCATCCACTCACCCATTTGTTCATTCATTCATCCATCCATGCACCATATATTTGTTCATCCATCCCTCCATCCATCCATTCATCCCATTCATCTACCCACCCATTCATCCATCCACTCATCCATTTATTTATCCATCTACCCATCCACTCATCCATTTGTTTATCCATCTACCCATCCACTCATCCATTCATCCATTTGTTCATTCATTCATTCATCCACCCATCCACTCAATCATCCAGCCATTCATCCATGTACCCATCCATTCATTTATCCATCCATCGGTCCATTCACCCACCTATCCATCCATCCATCTGTTCATCTATCCATGCATGTATTTGCTCACCCATTCATTCATCCATCCATCTATCCATCCATTCATTCCTCTATCTATCCATCTATTCATTCATCAATTTATTCATCCACCCACCCATTTGTTCATCCATCCATATATCCACCCATCCATCCACCCACCCATTCATCCACTCACCATTTGTTGATTCATTCATCATCCACCCATCCATCCATTCATTTATCCACCCATCCATTTGTTTGTTCATCCACCTTTCCATCCATTCATCTATCCATTCATTTATCCATCCATCCATTTTTCATTCATCTATCCATCTATTTATTCATCCATCCATCTACCCATCCATTCCATCCATTGTTCATCCATCCATCCATCCATCCATTTATTCATCAACCCATCCATCCACCCACCCCCCAACCATCCGTCCATTCTTTCATCTATCCACCCAAGGATCCATTCATCTATCCATCCATCTTATGCACTCATCCATTTACCCACTCATCCATCCATCCCTTCATTAATCCATCCATCCATCCATCCATCCATCCATCCATTCATCCATTTGTTCATCTACCCATTCATTCATCATCCATTCATCTACCTACCCATTCATTTATTTGTTCTTCCATCCATCCATCCATCCATCCATCCATCCATCCACCCATCTACCCATTCACCCATCCATCCACTCATTTATTCATTCATCAATCTACCCATCCATCAATTCATTCATGTAGCCATCTATACATTCATCTATTCATCCATTCGTTAATCCATTCAACCATCCATCCATCCATCCAGTCATTCATTGAGTCATTCATTCATTCATCCATCTGTTCATCCATTCATCCATCCATTCGTACATCTATTCATTCATTCATCCATCCAGCCATTTAGCCATCCACTCATTTGCTCATGCATTCATTCATGCTTGCCCTGTTAAACAGAACACAAAAGTGTCCCACTACACCCCTGTGATACTGGCCCTGAAGTGTCCTGGCCCCCAGGAAGTGGATAACAACCTCCTCCTGGCAGAAGCTCACACTCAATGGTGCTTGATCTCAGGGGTTTATGGTCCCTGAAGCCCAGACCTAAGATCCTCTAGTCAGAGTAGGTCTTCAGGGCTGGGCCCATCTCTCTCACTGTCCACAAGGGCTCAGACTATCAGGGCAACCCTGGTCCTGTCCTCACCCCTAAACCCCCTCCCCTCCAATGGCATTCTCCCTGTTGTTTCTGCACAGACACCTCATCTACCTTCAGGTTTTAACCTCAATGCCTTGGCCCCAGGGAGGCCCCAGGGCCTCTTTGTCCCATGGCAACTACTCATCTGGCTAGGAAACCTAAACTAGACATCCCTTCCTGGAAAACCACCATGCCTCCTCCACCAGGAGGCCCTCTTGGGTGCCACCTCTGCCACAGCAGACACACATTGTGTTGCCTTCCTCAATGAGGGCCCCTCTCCAGGCCCACTGCTCTGTGGCTTGCTGGCACAGCCTGTCCACTCTGGGGGGTCTGGACCTGGCTGCGGCAGGACTGGGTCAGGACCAGGCAGGGAAGTGCATCTTCTGGGCAAACTGAGCCCACAGCAAGAGCCCAGACCCCCACATCTTCCCAGGTGCCCCAGGGGAACAAGGACAATGGGCCCTAGCTATATCCCCCAAGCCTGGCCTGGCCCCCAAGAGATGCTATAGCACCTCTGGTGCTGAGGTGGGGAGTCAGGGTGAGGGGGGCCCACCTTGCCCTTCTTGGGCGGCTCCATCTTAGTCAGTGCCTCCTTGGTGTGGGCTTCAAGCAGGTCCAGGTTGGGGATGGTGGGCGAGGCTGACTCCCGGGACTTCTTCCCTTTCTTCTTGCCTCCATCTTTGAGCTTCAGCGTTTTGGGGGGCCTTGGGGGCTTAGGGGACTTTGGGGGCTTGGGGATTTTGGACGGCTTGGGCATCTTCACAGTTTTGGGAGTCTTTTTTTTGGACACTTTCTCCAGGAGGGATTGAGGCGGGGTGGCCTCAATGGGAGACGGGGGCTCCTCCTTCTCCCGGTCCCCGTCACACACCTCATCTGACGAAGCGACAATATTCACTTCCGGTCGGACGGCTTTGGAGGCATTCTGGGATACAGAAAGGAGAGGGTCACATGCTGCTTCTGCCAAACTGTGGCCCAGGAGGGTCCACACACCAGGACGCTGGAGACCCTCACTGCCAGCCTGGTAGGGAGCTGTCAGTCCGGAAAGGCTCAGCTACCCCACACCATCAAGTGACACACTCACACCCAACCCACGCTGTTGTGTGACACACCCGTCACATGCCATCAGTCACTGGCTGTCCCCAAGGCTCTTCTGTTCTACCCCAGCACAGCAGCTGAGGGCTCATCCAGGATCACACAAGCTGGGACTTGAGGGGCTAAGTCAGGGGCTCCTCCCACAGAGTACCCTCCCCATGGGAGATTCAGAGAGGCTGGTGCCATCTCTCAGTCCTTGCACACTCACACCGGAACACAGACCCAGCCAGAGACCTGGGACCCTGAGCCCTCACAAAGGCAGGCTCGCCCAGGAAAGTGCAGGGAGGACTGCCTGGGGCACTGGCCTTCCTGGAGCTGGCAGCTGTCTGTCAGGTTGGCCCCTGGGCCCAGAGAAAGACAGGCCAGCCCTCCCCCATCCCCAGGATCCAGCCCAGCACCTGGACATGGCCCCACCTCACTGAGCCGGATCTCTTTGGCCAGGTCTTTGATGAGCTGTGAAGGTTTGAAGTGCTCCGGGAGCTCGTCCTCATGCTCTGCCAAAGCCTGCAGGACAACCAGGCCCAGGGTCAGCACCAGACATGTCCCATGGCCCTGACATACCCCTGCATTCTTGCAGGCTGTCGCCTGACTGCTGAGCCACTCTGATCAGCATGAGGCGAGGGGCTTCCCAGCCAAACTCTGCCCCGGCAAGAGGTCTCTGCTGTGAGCCCCCATCAATAGGGGGACAAACCGAGTACCGAGAGGACAAGCTTGCCTGAGGCCACCACCAGCTGGCCATGGAGTGGACGTGGGCCCCATCCCTTCTTCCTGGTCAGAGGCCACTCCACCTGGTCACCTGGCTGAGATGAGCTGGGAGGGGCGCCCTGGACTGCCCTGGGTCTTGAGACCTGAGGGAGGTGGTGGCTGCAGGATGGCCCTGGGAGTGCACTGGCTACCTCTCCTGCGTGGCCCATCCATGAGAGAGGCAGGCTGCACACAGTATTCCCTGCAGCCTGGCCTTCCTGAAAGCTGCCTGTAAATCTCCACTGTCCTTCTCTGGCCTGGGAGAGGGTCCTCCTCTCAGGAGCGGGCATAGCGCCTCTGCACAATGACAGTCCCAGCAGGAAACACTGTCCCAGAGGGTGCCCAAGGCGGAGTCAGACCTTCCCCTCCCTTCTGTAGCCAAAACCAAGGGAAGATGCTAAGGAACACAGGAAGCGGCTTCTGTGGGGGTGCGCACATCAGGAAGAGTCACAGGGAAGGGCTGTCCAGGTCACAGAGCAAGGTGGCTGGGGCGCTGCACCCGCTATCAGGCAGCTTAGCTTCTGAGCTAATGCCAGGGCCAGCCAGGAGGAGCTGACAGGGTGTCCCCAGCACTCCCTGTCCTGGAGCCAGCCACTCCCCCAGGCCTTCCCTGCCCCCACCAGGTTCCAGGCCTTTCTGTGCTCAGTGTCATCCCACCATGAGCCATCTGTCCTCCACCCGCAGACCCACCTTCCTCCCAGAAGGCACTGGCACCTGCTCACCCTCCTCCCACCAACTTGTGACCAAGCTGTGAGCCCCTGAGGGAGGGGGCTCTGCATCTACATCTGTCCTGCCCCAGCCCTCAGGTGGCCCAATCAGTGGACAGCAGGGGTGTCTGGGGCAAAGGCATACCCTGGGCCAAGCCAGGCAGGGGAGCACCACCATCCTTCCCAGGCTAGATCTCACTGAAGCAGGACAAGTCCTGGACATTGTTGCTGGGTCTCCAGGGAGGTCCTCCCGCCTATCACTGCTCTCCTGCCCTAGGCATTTGTGACATGATTCCTACCTGCTTCTTTGTCCATGATCGGAAAGCACCATTGAGAATTTTAGCTCCTTGGACTAGATGAGGAGGCAGCTGCTTCCCAGATTTGTGAGAGCCTGGGAAGGAGACACTGGGTGAGGTGGGTGGATGCCCATTGCCCACAGGTGCCTTCGTGCCCAGCCACAGAGCCAGACCGGGGGACACCAGGTCCAGCCTTCCAGAGGTCGCCCTCCACCCACGGCCACCAGCTCAACTGCCAACAGTTCCTCTTGGAACCTGGGGGTGCCTGTCCTCCTGGTGGCCTGCCCTGTCTGAGGAAAGACTGGCCCTCCCACCATCCTCCCACCGTCTCACCCTCCCGGCCCCTAACACAGGCTGCCTGGCTCTCCTCACTCTGCCCAACACCCCAGCCCTGCCTCAGCAACGGGCTACACATGCCAGGACCCGGGCCACAGGCTGTCTCCGGGGCCCACACAAGGCATCCCCAAACACCTCTTCCCATCTCATGACACCCCTTAGCACAGTGGAGGGACCAACCACAGTTCAGCTGGGAGGCGTGCTGTGCTCCTGCTGTGGGCCTCCCTCCCTCTTCCCATTGGAGAGGGCTCCAGGGCTCCAGGGCTCCGACTCACCGGGACCATGGCAGCTCCCTGGGTCCTCT
Source organism: Piliocolobus tephrosceles (assembly GCF_002776525.5). Lineage (NCBI taxonomy): Eukaryota > Metazoa > Chordata > Mammalia > Primates > Cercopithecidae > Piliocolobus > Piliocolobus tephrosceles. The sequence goes on along the minus strand of NC_045447.1, from coordinate 107,100,623 downwards.
CAGTCCTGGGGGCCAACTGTACTGTCGTCCACTCAGAGAGGGAGGCCCAGGCAGAGAGGACACGGCCACAGTGGCCTAGCTGGCCAGTAGTCAGGCTGGCCCTGTGGGGTGGCTTCCCGGATGCCGCCCTGATCCCTGCCTCCCTGGCACGAGTCCCCTGAGGGCAGGCCTAGACTCCCATCTTGGGCACTTCCTTCTGCCGGAGTCAAGCTCAGGGCTCCACATTTGGGGAGCAATGGGAAAATCTTACTGAAACCTGGCCAGCCACAACTAAGGACCATTTTACCTTCTCAAACTAGGGCCAGAGTGCAAAGGGTTCTGCATAAAAGAACTCTTGGCTGCTATCAGAACCAAAAAAGAAAAACTAAGAGCAACTTCTAGGGAAGGGCACACTGAGAAAGGAAATCACACATAAATGCAAACTCTCCTGTAGGCTCCCTCATGCTGCTGGGCAGTCTGGAGGCCTGAACAGGGTGGTGGCTGCCAGGAGACACCTGCTCTCATCTCTGAGGGTATGGCCAGGCAGGACCTGGGACAGAAAGGGGCAGCCCAGGGATGCCACAGTGCATCCACAGAGGGCCAGGACCGAGTCACAAGCCTGCCTCACGGTCCAGCTGCCACGCCCCTGAGGGATCCTAAGGGGACCCAGAGCCCACTCACACCCACTCCTCAGCTGGTGACAGAGCGAGGGCTCCACCTTCCCAGTGTGGAGGGTGGAGCAGGTGTGACTAATACCTGCACCAAGGCCACGCACACTCGCCCCTCTCAACCCACAGCCCAGTGTTCGTTCTAAAACAAGGGACCGTCCAACCGGAAGGAGAGGCCCAGCCCATTCAATCCAGTCCTGCATTATACAGACAGGGAAACTGAGCCCCAGGGGGCTGAGTCCCAAAGGGCCTTGCTCAGGCCACAGGAAGGCGGCACTCACACCCAGTCAGCCCTGACCCAGGTCCGGCTGTCCCCACAGCCAAGAGCCCCGGGCTCGGACGCCCACCCTGGAGTGACCAGTACCTCTGAATGCCTCCAGCAGGTGCTTCCCCATGTACCAGCAGGCAGTTTCAAAGTTGGGAAACTGAGTCAGGCTGCCCAGTTTCAACCTCCTTTCCACTTCATATGCTCTGGAAGCCACCAAACAGCAGTTCTCAGTGCACTGACCATCAAGCAGGTGACATTGGGCGTCAATCCAGGCCCCAGACACACCAGCTCAGGCCTCCGCACTGGGCCTTGCACAGCTGCAGAGGACCAGGGGACAACTGCCCTGGTGGCTGCAGGCCTTGGGGCCCATGAGAGCTCTGTCAGTGCCCAAGAAGAAAAGGCAGCAGCCTTTTAAGCAACCCCAACCCCAACCCCACCAAGGGCAACTACAACCGTCCAGCAGCCAGGTCCCTCGGGGAGCCGGCCTGCACAACCCCAGAGCCCACCTCCTCCTTCCCTCCACATCACGAAGAGGCCCACAGAGGGTGACGGTCATGTCCAGGCCTCCCACAGGCGGGCTGTGGCAGGATTCAGCCCAAGGCGTCCAGCACCGACCCAGCTAGAGGGAGGACACTGCCCTGCGGAGCCCGAGGGCAGACAGCGCAGCAGGCACTACCTCATCTGCATCTCCACGCTCAGGCTGTGGAGGAAATGTCCCGCGAAGGCCAGGCAGTCCACAGGGGTGAGCGTGGCATAGATCCAGCCTGGGAGAGAGAGGGGAGTGGCTGGTGCCCCACCTTGCTACCATGAACGGGCTTCTCATGGCTCCAGATCAGGGAGCGGTGGAGACCAGCACAGGCCTTCCCCAGCCCAGCCCAGGATCCAGCTCCTGCCTGCCTATACCTTGGTGCCCTGTCCACCTCTGCAGCTTCACCAGCAGCCTGGGGCCTCCCTGGGAGAAGCTCTCTGGCCCTGGTCCAACCCTAGCCTCCATGGAAAGGGGTCGGGGGAGAGGCTGTCTCTGAGGCGGCACAGACTAGTCAGTCCAGCCCTGCACAGACAGAGAGACCAAGGCCCAGAGCTGAGGGGACTCACTCAGGCCACCTGAAGGGGCAGTACTCAGACAGAGAGAGGAAGCCCCAGCCTCTGTCCAGCTACCCAGCCTCCCAACCACACTCAGGAGCAGAAGACAAGCCCAGGGCAGCTGCATTGCCCCCAGAGCTGGGACTGGTCCCCAGGTTATCCTCAGAGACAGAGCCTGGGCCAGACCCTGGGAAATCAATCCACAGCTCTTTCCTAAATAGCTGTGACTGTGAGGAAGCCAACGGAGGGAGGAGGGACCCAGAGATTACAGAAGATTCTGAGGCTTATAAGTCACTAAAATATGAGGGCTTCAGTTTGATACTTATTTAAAATAAAAAAAAAAAAAACCCTATAAAACGATTTAAAAATCTGAACACCAATCGGCTATTTGATGATACTACGGAATTGCTGTTAATTATTCATTTTTCGAGGTGTGAGAACGGTATTGCAGCTATGTTACTTTAGAAGGAAAGGAAGTCCTTCAGAAACAGTGGAATATTTAAGTGAAACAGCAGGATGTCTGGGATTTGTTCTACCATCATCTAGGGGCACACAGTGGCTCATGATGGGCTTTCTCCCCCAGCATAGACTCAAAATGTCCCCTACTATTGCCTTAATTAGCGGCTAGCGCCCTCCTCCCTCGCTGGCTCTGACGCCGTGGCTGCTGTCCCCGCACAAGGCTCTCTGAGCTGGGTCTCCAGCCGTGGGCTCGGTCACAGTGAGCCCAGCCAGGCTGTGAAGGCGGCTGACTGGCTGTGCAGCTCCAAGGTGGCCTCGGTGGTGAGGAGTGCTCATGCTGACCAGACAAAACAAGCCCCGTGGCTGGCCCCTCTGCAGGGACTGGGCTGGGGTGGCAGTAAGCTCCGGACAAGGGAGCAGGCACACCAGGGACGCTGAGAGACCCCGTGGTGGGGACACGGCCCAAGGGACAGGGCAGTAAGCTTGATGAGGCCCGGCAATCCCTAGGACACAGTCCCCAAAGCTGCCCGCACTCACCTGACGGGATGAAGAGGGTCTGACCCTGCTTGACGATGCACTTGTAGCATTTGTCGACCTGGTCGGCAAAGAACATCTCGCTGTGGTTAGAGGCAGACCGCCAGCGCTCATACAGGGAGATGTTGGCCGAGGCCGGCCTGATGAGATAGAAGGTCTTCTCCCCCTGCCAAGAGAGGCTGTTGGCAGAGCCGCCCACGCCGGGATGCGGGGGTAGGGGTGCAAGTGACAGGTCCTAAAGTGAAAAGTACCCTGCCCAGGTCCACGACTCCTGCCTGCAACACTGAGGGCACCGGTGCTTTGCAGTTCAGAAGTGTGGGTGTTAGGAAGGTTCTGGGTATCTGGGCCCCCAGCACAGTCAAGAGCTAAAGCCCATAATCCCACAGTACATTGTTTTGAGGCACTACAAATGCTGTGGGTGCCCAGGCTGCAAATAAAGCTGTAACTGGGTAACAAAAGCATTCCAGGTAGCTCCACTCTTGAGAGCCACTTGGATCCCACGCTGGGTCAAATAATGCCATTGTGTCCCAGGCAGTCTTACAGCAAGCCCCAGGAGGGGTTCTGCACCGGGAGCAGCGAGACCCCTGTCCTACTGCAATGGGACCAAGGCAGGTTCCGAGGACGCCCCAGTGACTTGCTCAAGGCCTCCCAGAGGTGGGACGAGCACGCGCACCCGCCCAGCCCCAGGTCCAGCTCCAGTTGGTCTGCAGAAGGTCAGTTAGCAACTGGGGGAGCCCACAGCTTAGGGTTTCCTTTGTTCCTGTTGCTATTTATGTCTCATTTTTCTTCTGGCTTCCCTCTCTCAGCCTTGATGATGAAGCACCTAGCCTTCCCTGCCCACTCAGATGCCCCCATCCTGCCCACTGGCTCCTGTGCGGGGCCCTGGCTATGGCTGGCCCCTCTTCCAGGATGTCTTTGCAACACCCCCCTTTCTCCTCTAAGTGCACGGTCACCCAGCGGCCTCACCCAATTGTTAACAAGCCTGAATCCCATTAGAACAAGGAGACACTCATGCGATTCTCTGGTCCCACATGCACCCCTGCCCCTCCACCCACAGACATCTCCAGAGGCCTCCTGTCCCAGGGATGGACGGTCCAGGGCCCTCTGGGGAGTGGCATCCTGGCCACAGTCAGGACTTGTGGGGACTGCAGACAATCTTGCAGATGGGTCATGGCCATGGCAAGGCTGAGGTGCCCCGAGGGGCATGGCTCACCTTGAGCACGTGGTACCAGGCGGAGGCGCCCCCAGAGTCGATGTGGAAGTCAGTGTAGCTGTCCTTCACGCAGATCAGGCAGTACTTAGTCACTTTGGGCTTGGCCAGCAATGCATCATCTGGCCAGTAGTTTTCTACCCAGGACAGTTTCTTCACAATGTCAGGTGGCTCCACGAAGCTGGACATTCTGGGGGTGGGAGAGGAAGGTGGTGAGGGAACCTGGGACTCCCTTTTTGATGTCCCCTGGAGAGGGAAACAGGCTCTGTGAGGCACGTCCCACACTCGCTCACCACCTGCAGGTCATGTGTCACAGCTCCCATTTCACAGAGAGGCAAACAGTATCACAGAGGGCGGAACAAGCCCAGGCACTGGCTGTGGCCCTGGCAGGAGACTGGGTCTGATGCTGGCCTCCACCCTCAGAAGACGATGAGAAGGCCCCAAAAGAGGGAAGCTTCTTTCTTGGGAACTGGAAAGCAAGTCTTTCCAGACTGGCCACATGCACGTGGCTGTGGTGAACTGGGCTGGAGCGTAGACATCATTTCTCACACTCAGCCCAGATGCCTCTGGCGTCACCTGGGTAACAGCCACTGCTCTCCAGGGCTGACAACAGGGTGCCCACGAACCCTGGCCATGTCAGGTCACTGTCAAATCCAGCCAACTCATATCCAGGGAAGATAGGGAGATGCAGAGGCACTCTTCGATTCACTGAAATGTCACTGTCCTGGATAAAATGCGTTACATTTCATCAAAAACGTCAAATTAGCCTGGGCCCGGTGGGTCACGTCTGTAATCTGAGCACTTTGGGAGGCAGAGGTGGGCGGACCACGAAGTCAGGTGTTCGAGACCAGCCTGGCCAACATGGCGAGACACGACACTGTCTCTACTAAAAATACAAAAACTAGCTGGGCATGTTGCTGTGCCTGTAATCCCAGCTACTTGGGAGGCTGAGGCAGGAGAATTGCTTAAAGCCAGGAGGCAGAGGTTACAGTGAGCTGAGATCACCCCACTGCCCTCCAGCCTACACAACAGAGCGAGACTCCGTCTCCAAAAAAAAGAAAAAAAAAGTCAAGCTCAACAGCACCTGTGTAGTGACATTTCAGCTGCCACTAAGAACCAGATCTGGGAGGTCTTGCCTCCAGGAAGAAGGGTCTGTCATGTCTCTGTCAGCCCATCTGCAAGTGCTGCTGTCTCTACCCAAAGGCGACACCAACCTAGACAAGCTGTCCCTGGACAAGACTGTCACAAATCACAAGCAGAGTCCCGCCACCCCAATCCTACCAGCTTCAGTCACAGACCTCACCTTCAAATCTCCAGCACGTTCCAAACTAGCACCCTTCTCCATTCCCCATGAGTCCTCATCGCCCCCATTCACACCCACTGCCAACCTCTGAAACCTCCGCAGTCTGGGCACACTGCTGCGCACAGGAGAGGGTTCCCTGCCACTAGGGCCCTCATGACCCATCTCCAGCCATGTCCTTCAAACACCACACACCACAGGGGCCAGGCTGTCCCTGCCTCCCACCACACCCTCAAACATCCTTCTTCCCCTTGCTTGGCCTGTTTAGGGCAGGCCACACCTTCCCCTGAGTTGGCGGGGGTTGGTCCTCGAAGCCCCCATGGACACGCAAGGCACCATGAGCACAGTCCAGATGTGATGTGTGTCTGAATTACCAGCAGTGGGCACATCACCCTAGACCTGCCACACAGCAGGCATCTCTCTGGTCTGGGGGTACATTGGTCACTGTGGGCCCCCTGAGGCAGCAGGCCCCAAGAGCTACCCCAGACAGCACATAGGGTCAGGCCTGACCTTACCTGCTTGACCAACATCCTTGGGGACAGACTTAACGATGAAGCAGAGCCCACTCCATGGCCCCCACCCAAGCCCATGTGAAGGCTCTGGTAGGTAAGTGCCCAACAAAAGTTGCAAACAACCCCCTAATGGTCCACGGACTGGGCCTGTGGAAACAGGAGGCAAAGGGATGGCCCTGAAAGGCCCAACAGAAAACCACGTGCCAAAGTACCATCTCTCTCTAGCTCTATAACCCAGACATCTCTCTGTGAGAACCCCTCAACCCAGGAAGGGCAGTAAATTAAGTTGATGGAAACACGACTCAGTTATGTTGTTTGGTACCAAAGCAATACATACCACTTTCTCTGATACCATAACCCACTCCAGTTCCCTTTTTGCCTTTGCTGTTAGGAAGCTCAAACCAAACTGAAAGCTCATTACTTTTTTTTTTTTTTTTTAATAAACACAGGATCCTGCTTTGTTGCCCAGGCTGGTTGCAAACTCCTGGCCTCAAGTGACTCTCCTGCCTCAGCCTCCCAGAGTCCTGGGATTACAGGCATGAGCCACCACGCACAGCCATATTACCTTTTTGTGACTCTTGGCATAGTTTTGTATTCTCTTTCTTGGTGTGGTTTTAGATAATACTTATGTTTCTCCCTACCTGCCCCTTTGCACATGTTATGTGCTTTCAGGAAACAGGCATGATGGAAATGATGAGGACTGAAGCCATCCTTAGCCACCCATGCCTTACAGTGACTGAGTGTTCTGGATCGTTCCCAGGGGCCAGCAGGAGGGCAGAAACGATGTGATGGAGAGGGGGTGAGGGGTAGATCCAGGGCAGGCACCGACCACACCCAAGCCGGCAGCCCGTGGGGAGAACAAGGTCAGAGCCACAAAGTGCAGGGCCAGCAGCTCTGCCACCAGGAAGCCAGGCTAGTGTAGGTCAGCCCTGACAGAGGATGCCCCAGCCAGTGACTGCAGGGCTGACGACGACTAGCGCCAGGAACTCAGGGGGACCAGGCCAACCAAGGCACATCTGTGTGGGGCCCGCCTTGCCTGGAAAGCAGGGAGGTGGGTCACAGAAGCCGCCCCTGCAGGATCTCATGTGTGAGCGTAGGCGTCTACACGGGTGTGTGCAGGTGTGGGTAACTGTGCCAGGGATGCAGGTGTTAGGAGTGTGAGTGTGCCAGTGAGTCAGTATCTCAGTGCATCAAGGAAGTGCCTGTCATAAGCGTGTCATGAGTCTATGTACTGTGTTTGTGTCAGTGTCTATCAGGAGTGTGTCTGTGAACGTCCATGAGTGTGTCTCACACGTCCATGTCATGTGAGCGGCGTGCCGGTGTGTTGTGAGTATGTCAGAAGCGTGTCGGCGAATGTGTCCATGTGTGAGTGCACACTGTGTTGGTGAGTGCTGAGTGTGTGTCACGTGTGTCCATGTGTCCGCTAGTGTGTCGTGTCTATGAATGTGTCATGAGTACGTCCATGAGTGTTGATGTGTTGTGTCACGAGTGTGTTGGCGAGTGTGTCCATTAGTGTGAGTGCACCACGCATCGCTGTCTGCGAGTAGGTATGAGGTATCATGACTGTGGGCGCATGACATATCTACGGGTGAGCATGTCATGAGTATGTCCACGAGCGAATGTGAGGGTCAGAGTGTCATGAATGTCTCATGCATTGGAGTGTCCATGAGTCATGTGACATGTCCATGAGTCATGAGTGTGTCCACGAGTGGGCGTCATGAGTACTGGTGTGTCCATGAATAAGCGTTGAATGTTGCGTGTCCAGAAGTGGGTGTGTCATAGGTCTCAATGTGTCATGAGTGTGTGCATTCTGGAAAAAAACTACACACCGTTACCAATGGTTCTCTCTGAGGAGTGGGATGGGCAGGGCCAAGACCAGAGGATGCTTTGCCTTTCTGCTCCTTTTTTTTGTTTGAATTGTTCTCAATGTGTCACCTTCATACTTTAAAAAGAGAAACAGTCAGTTGTGGGCCAGCCTTAAAGAAAAAAAAAAAAAAGAGGAAAAAATGAAAAAATTTAGAGAGAGAGGAAAAATCAGTGTGTGCTGTGTGCAGTATTCCAACTCTGAGACCTTCGCCCTGTGCTTCTCACCAAGGACGGCACAGCGCCCCTGCCCCTGCCCCAACCCCAGCCCCCACACCCCCAGGTGGCAGCACTCACCGGGTGTCGGAGAACTCGAGGTTGGTGACGTTGAGGACCCGTTTGCGGTTGGTGCTGTAATAATAGTCCACAAACTCCTTCAGCTTCATCTTGCAGTCCTTCTGCTTGGTGACATCTGTCACATCCACACTCCGCTCCGGCCCTGGGGAGGTGGCGGGAGGAGCTTGAGCACCCTGGGAAGGTGGCACAGCCTCCCTGAGGCCAGGATGTGTGGAGTGGACACACAGCCTTGGCTGCCTCACACACAGCAGGAGTTGCCAGGGGCTGGGTGCAGAGGCTCTAGGTGCCAACGTCCAGCTTCACCTGCCTGCTTTTCCCCTGGCTCAACAAAGTACCCTGACCACTCTTCCTCTGACCTGGTGATGCTTCGAGGCAGCCAGGTCACAGGCCTCAGCGAGGGTGGCCAGATTAACAAATAAAAACATAGGACGTCTGGCCTGCCTGAATTTCAGACGAACAGCAAATACATTTTAGTGTATGTTCCAGGTAATTCATGAGACATACCTACATTTTAAAAATTAAGCTATCAAAACCCCTGCACTTCTAGGGCACCTATTCATTACTCTGAGAATTGGCAAACTGATAAATAAAGGGAACAGGCTTTTCTGTAGTTGACAAAGAAAAGTTCAGGATAACCAGATGAGCTGAGAGGAAAATTTCTTTACAAAAGACTCATGACTGATAGCAGGAGAAGGAAGGACAGAATTGCCAGTCGCCCTTTGCAATAGTTCTCTATGGCTCCTCTGACCACAAACTGCAAGGCCGTGGGATTAGTGTGGACAGATGAGGTGGGTGCCGGGGCCACTGGCCTTGTCTGCATCACTGCAAGAGTGTGGTCAGGCACGATAGGCCTCCCCACGGATGGAAGCACACCCACTCAGAGGGAGTCCTGCCAAAAACCTGAAGGCAAGTCAAGCGAGCCTCTAGCCACGAGTTTATAGGAAACACCTGGGACAGAGGGACCTGCTTAGTGATACCACTGGGGACGCTGGCAACCGAATCCTGGATGTGGGACATTCTGCAGGACCAACATGGCCTTTTCTCCAACAAACTAACAGGATAAAACGAAATGGGGCTGTCAGAATAAAAGAGACTTCAGGGATATAAAAACCAAATGCAATGTGAGGGTCTCATTTGGATTCCACAGCCAAATGTAAAAAGGCACTTTTGAGGCAACTGGGAAGAATTAAACTGGGTCTTACATGCACCAAGGAATTACTGTTAATATTATCGAGTGTGATGATGGAATTGTGATTATATATTTTTTAAATTGTCTGCTAGAGCTATGTACTAGAATTTGTATGGGTAAAATGATGTATGTAAAAAGAATTTTTCTTTCTTCTTTTTTTTGAGATGGAATCTCATTCTGTCTCCCAGGCTGGAGTGCAGTGGCACAATCTTGGCTCACTGCAACCTCCACCTCCCAGATTCAAGTGATTATTCTGTCTCAGCCTTCTGAGGAGCCGGGACTACCAGTGCCACCATCAAACCCAGCTAATTTCTGTATTTTTAGTGGAGACGGGGTTTTGCCATGTTGGCCAGGCTGGTCTCGAACTCCTGGCCTCAAGAAATCCACCCACCTCTGCCTCCTAAAGTGCTGGGATTACAGGCGTGAGCTACCATGCATGATCAGAATTCCTTTTAAAATACTACAAGAGAACAAAAAAGTAGGGAGACAGAAAATCAGCCGAAAGCTGGTGGTTTTTGTTTCCGGTGCTGGGTGCATAAGGGTTTACTGTTTCTCTAATTTTGTGCGTGTTTAAAAAGTTCCATCATAAAAAAAAAAAATCAAGAGGAAAACGAAAGACACAGAAGCAATACAAACTACGAACCATCTCCTCCCTGCTTTTTCAGGGACAGCTGTGAAGGGAACAGGGCCAGGGGACAAACCAGGCCCCACCCGCATGATTAGGTGAGTCCAGGGTCTTGGTGGCAGGGCAGGACCCACCTCTCAGAGCTGTGGAAGGGAGGAAATTAGCTCTTACATGGGAAGAGCTTAGAAAAGTGCCTGGCACTGGGCAGGCCCTCACTATGTATTAGATGTTATCCTGCATGCACCACGCCAGGGTCTGGGAAGGGGAGAAACAGCACTGGCCTGGCCAGCATGAACATGACAGTGGGGGTACTCAAGGCCGCCTGACCAGCATTGTGCAGCAAGACAGAAACAGCCCACCAGATGGCCATGGCCCCCTCTCAGGCAAACCTGTGGGAAAGCCGAGCACAGGAGAGACCAGGGGCTGGATCCCGGCTCAGGGCAGGATCAGCCACAGAGCTAGTGCCACGGCTCCAACTATGTCCAGCCTGCCCTCCTCCTCAGTAAGAACCCCACAGAATCAGCCCCTCTGCGTGGACACCCAACACCCTCACCCCAGGTCCTGGGATGAGCACTTTCTAGCCCCTCTTCCTGAGACGTCTGACAGCTACCACGGTGCTCGCTCTTCCTCCTCACCACGAGTTTGGGAGCCCAGTCTCGGTAGCCCCAGGGTGGCCATGTGACTCTAAAGAAAACCCAGGGCCCTAGCCCCTGCTGAAATGGAACTTGATGGCCTCCTGGTGGGTGCCCCTATGTGCCCACAGGCTTGTAAAGGTGACCTCATTTCACCTCCAGCACACACCCCATGAGGGGTGCACAGAGGAAGAGAGTGAGGCTCAGAGCAGTGGGGCCAGTCGTCTCGGGGCCCCAGCACTGAGAGGCCGGTGTGCCTGCCTGCCCATCTTCTGTCCTGGGCATTTGCCCGTTCAGGGTTGTTCCTCCCCAGGCCAGCCATCCAAGCATCCCCCATGAGCACCTTGAGGCCCTGCAACCATGTGGGCCTCCATGCTTGGCCGTGGGGCCGCTGACCTGTCAGGGACACTGCTAGGTGTGCCGGCCTCTCCCTGCCGCTGCCTCTTGAACGGCACCCCCACAGGTGCCTCCTCTACCCACAAGTGCCCACCTGAGCCCAGTAGCTCTGGAGGGGACATGAAATGGGCGCTGCTGATGGCAATGGCACTGGCTGGAACCCAGATGGAATCCAGAGGAGGAGAGTCTGGTGCCATGGGGGCAGGTCACGGTGCAGATGAGGAGGGCCAGGCCCCTAATCAGGCAGCCAGGATGGGGACATGGGCCCGCACCACCAGGGCCTCCCAGGCATGGCAGTGTCAAGTAGCACCCACAGTAATGCAATTCATAGCTGCCAGAATCAAAGGGTCTCCCAGACCAGCCCCCACTTTGCAGTCAGAGTATCTGGGAGGGCAAGGGATCTGCCAGGTCATTTGTCATCTCAGTGGGACGCAGGGTCTAAGAGTACCGGGAACAGAGTACAGTGAGCCTTGAGGCTCCCCTGCTCACGGCACACATGGGACACAGCCAGGGCGCGGGGAAACAGCATGCACAGTGGTGGGTGCCCCAGCACTCCCAGCTCCAGTCCCAGAGCACTGTGAAGGGGACAGCACTTACCCACGTAGTTCTCGACGTCGCTGACATAGAACGTGGGGGCCGGGACAGCCAGACCCAGCCCATCTTTCTTAGGGACAAGGATGGGCTCGGTGAAGCCGTGCTCCTCCATGTAGCCCAGCGTAAGCTGACTGCCTGGCACACGGGCCACCACGTCTTCAGCACTGCAGAGAAGCACAGGTCAGAGGCCACATCGGGCCTGAGGCCTCCTGTACCAGGACAGGTGTGGACAGGGCCTCAGCACTGGAGAGGCAAGCCTGGGTCTGGCCACCCACCTCCCACAGCCACAGGAGGAGGCCTGGCCATGATGTCACACGTGGGACCATAGGGCAGCCAGGGCAGATGACTCCGGAACCCCACTGTTTGGGGGAACAGGGACATGAGGTCTCACACATGTCAGATGGAAATGTCGAGAGGTGACAAGGGCCTGTCCTTCCCAACAAGACAGAGAGGCAAGAGGTGCCTGGGCCTAAGCAAGGTCGCTCCCCCACCACCAGCACCCAGGCTGACCCATAGGTGAGGACGGGGGCAGCTCCTCCACTGCACCCCTTCCCAGCTAGGTGCTTCTCCCCGGCAGGGTCACCAAATCACAGCTCAGGAACAAAAGCCACTAAGACGGCTCTGATGTTGGGAAGGCCTTGGACAAAGCCACAGAGACAGCACGGGGTGAAAACTAGGTCTCCTGTCTCTCTCGCCCTGCCTAGCCTGTCCCCACACTCCTGCCCCAGAGGAAGCAGCAGAGGTGCAGGGCTGGGAGGAGGCCCCTGGCTGGCAAGGATGAACGGCATGTGCGGTGTCAGCCCCAAGGACCCAGGCGAGAGCATCCAGTCCTGGCCTGCTCCCTACTGGACATGGCCACCACCACAGGGCCAGAGGCAGATGAGAGGGGCCCACAGGCAAACAGGACAAATGACCTTGGCAGAGCATTGACACACCCTAGGAATCTTCCCAGGGACATGAGGCCCAGGGGGAGTATGGTCTGCCCAGGGTCATATAGCTGGACCCAGAGCTCTCAGCCCCACTCCATGCCCCAGGCTGCCTCCTGCTCCCTGAGAGGCCCCTGGGCAGCTGTGGTCCACAGGGCCTGCTAGAACAGCCTCTTTTTGGTGACCCTGGGGACATGCTTCTATGGGATGGGCACAGCTGTGAGCAGCACTGGGGAGGAGGACAGCAGAGAACAGGGGCAAGAGCACCCAGCAAGGCAGGGCCAAGGGGAGGAGTGCACCACCCAAGGTCTCTGGCGCGGACAGACGGCAGCAGGCGTGGGAATGACAGGAGCCACAGCTGGAGGGCTCCCACTGCACACCAGAAGCACTGGGAACCGCAAGAATTCTTTGCACACCAAGAGCACTGGGAGTCACCAGAATTCTTTTTTTGTTTTTTGGAGACGGAGTTTCATTCTTGCTGCCCAGGCTGGAGTGCAATGGCGCGATCTTGGCTCACCGCAACCTCTGCCTCCTAGGTTTTAAGCAATTCTCCTGCCTCAGCCTCCTGAGTAGCTGGAATTACAGGCATGTGCCACCACGCCTGGCTAATTTTGTATTTTTAGTAGAGACGGGGTTTCACCATGTTGGTCAGGTTGGTCTCGAACTCCTGACCTCAGGTGATCCACCCATCTCGGCCACCCAAAGTGCTGGGATTACAGGCGTGAGCCACCGCGCCCAGCCAAGCCCCTGGAATTCTAAGTAGGGCAGCGGTGTAGTCTGCGGGTTGTCCATGGCTGTGTGGACAGTGGCCTACAGCAGGGCAGAGTGGGGGTACAGAGCATCAGGAGGCTCAGGGCACCATGCCTAGACTAAGGGACAGGGAAAGGGCCAAGGGGGTTCAGGAGATCAATAAGTCTGGTGATAGCTCAGAAAGTGGGAGGGAACAGGAAGAGGCAAATACCGACAGCCAGGAGACTGCTGTGAGCAGAGGGGCAGAGGCGAGGCCATTTACAGAGGGCCCATGGTAGAGGGGCAGGAGCAGGGGACAGGGATAGACCAAGAGCTGATCTGGGGACACATGTGGTCTAAGGTACATGTCGGATTGTCCAGGGACGTGCCAGTTGGGTGGACAGGCCACAAGCTCAGAAGAGCTAAAGAGTTTGTGGAGCCGAGTCCCCAGAAATGCCTCAAGGAAAGCAGTTACCAGGAGAGGAAGCAGGCAGGTGGGAGGAAACCCATTCTCAACAAAGGACAGGACTTCAAGGATCGAGAGGGCTGCAGTGCCTAATTTTGCCAAGAGGGCAATTAAGATCAGAACTGAAGAGTGTCCGTTGGCTTTGACCACATGGGAATAGCGTTAAAGATAAACCAGAGGGTACTGGACGGTGAGGAAGAAGAAAGAATGTGTACAGGCAACCATGTGAGAAACTCGAGGTATACAAACCATGCAAATGAAGCTCTGAAAGCAACAGGGAAGGCCTGCCATCCACCTGGGCCACAGGCAGAAAATTACCCTTGATGAATCCCAAGGCCAAGATCCTGTCTAACAGTGAGAGTTCCAAACTCGCACTAAACCCATCGGTTGGGAATCCCAAACTGGATCTGGAACTAATCTGTGAAAACCATAAGACCTTAGCAAAAGGCAAACACAAACCATCTTGTAGGTGGACAGCAGCCAAGGACATACTAGTCCCAATGGAATGTGACCCCTCTGAAGCACCATGCCCCACAGAAGGAAGTGAACCACCAAGAGGGTCAGTCAATAGACACACCAGTCAAAAGAGATCACCAGAACTGAGGATAACAGAACAACTGAAAAGAGATTTGAAGATAAATATATTGGAACACATTCAGAAGGAAAACAAGAGGATGCGGCAAGGCACAGGGATGTATTAAAAAAGAAAAAAGACCCGGCAACATTGAAAAGGAAATTTATAGAAATTTTAGAAATAAAAAATATGATGATCAAAATTTTTTAAACTCAATGGATGCACTATACAGTAGATGGCTGAAAAAATAGTAAACTTGAAGAAAATTTTTTAAATGATATAGAGAATACAGAAGAAATGCTACTAAAGAGAAAACAGTATTTTTCAGAAGTGACATGTGACTCTCCAAATTAAAGGGGCTTACTGAGTTCTAAGCAGAATAAACAAAAACAAATGAACATCTAGGGGCAGTACCATACACTCATGTACTGAGTACATCAAACAATATAAAGAAACAGCAACTAGACTAAGAACAGACATCTCATTAGCAACAGATATCAAAAGACAATAAAATACCTTTCAAAGAATTAAAGAAAAATAGCTTTCACTCTAGAACTTTAGATCCATTTTAGAATATTAGAATCATGTAAGAAAAAAGACAGTCATTGTCAGACAAGACAGTATATTTTTCATAAGCCTTTGCTGAAAGAACTAAAAGATATAATTCTATAAGAAGGAAATCAAACCTAGAAGAAAGGTGTGGGATTCCAGAAACAACGGAAAACTCATCTACAGATTCCACACAATCCCTATCAAAATCCCAACTGACTTCTTTGCAGAAACTGACAAACTAAACTTGGAATGCTGAATAAAAATGCAAAGCACTCAGATGACCAAAACAGATTTTTAAAAGAACAATAATGTTGGAAGACCCTTCCCAACCTCAAAATTCAATACGAAGCTCCTACAGTCAAGACTATGGTACTGTGCTAAGAAAAGATACACAGAGCAATGGAATACACTTGAGTGCCCGGAAATAAATCCTTACACCCACAATCAACTGCTTTCCAATGAGAATGCCAAGACAGTTCAATGGGGAGAGGCCAGTCTTTTCAATAAATGTTGCTAGGAAAAATTGATATCCACATGCAAAAGAATAAAGTTCTTCCTACCTCACACGGTATACAAAAATTCAATCAAAATGAGTCAAAGACCTAAATATAAAAGCTTAAACTATAAAATTCACAGAAGAAAACAAAGGCATAAATCTTCAAGATCTTGGATTAGGCAATGATTTATTAGCAGTGATACCAAAAGCACAAGCAATAAAAGGAAAAAAAGAGGTAAGTTAGACTTCGTTAAAATTAAAAACTTTTGTGCTTCAAATGACACTGTCAAGAAAGTACAAAGACAACACAGAATGGGAGAAAGTGCCCGGTAAGTGACAAGTATCTAGAATATGTAAAGAATTCTTACAACTCAACAATAAAACAACAGATAACCCAATGAATATAAGGTGGCTAAAATAATGTGGAACTGGACTTCCGGTTTCAACTCCAACGTGTGAAGAGCTTAGATGTTGTCACTCCCCTCTTCCACACAAGAAAAAGGCTGAACAAACAGAAAATCAACAATTTTTCTTATATTCATCAGAGAATCGAGCTCATAGGACAACCAACCAACCACCCAAAATCTGAGGAGACAGAAAATCATAGCTGAGATCGCCTTACCTGAAGCAGAAGCTGCTGGAGGCAGTGACCTGTAGGAACACTCAAGTGATAACTTTTGACAAACTGCCAAAAGTTAAGTGTAGATTAGTTTAAGAGTTAGAAACTCCTTAATTCGGCAGGAGGATGGAAATAGGAACAATTTTTAAATACACCCAGAGTGTTGATCTCCACAACAAAAGTCTGCTCCCCTGTATCAGACTCTACTGGACATGAGGAAGGCAACTGGTCACCTCCAGCCCCCACTAGCCTTCCTGTCTCAGATAAGGAAAGAAAAATTAAAAAGGTTGAGAAATGTGCCTAATGATCACAGCCCAGACTCTACAAAACTGAGATTTAATCCTGAAATTGTAGAACACTTCCCCTCCCCAAAACTTACCACCATACATCAGTATAATAACAGCTGACTATAACTGAGAGAGCTGCAGACACAGACTCTGTTTAATATGAAATTCTTAGGAAAACCCAAAGAAACCAGGAGAAAAACAAAGAAACTAGAAGAAGCTTACATCTCTGGCACCTAGAGCTAGAGCAAATTTAACACAGCCCAGGTCCTACCCAGATTAACATAAAACTTCACACTAAACCCTAATTACCTCAATTCCTATTACACAATACATCATGTCCAGCTTTCACAAGAAATTATAAAGCCTGCTAAATGGCAAGAAAAACCATAGTCTGAAGAGACAAAGCAAGCATCAGAACAAGACTCAGACATAGCACAGATTTCTGAATTATCAGACAGGAAATTTAAAATAACTAGGATTAATATGTTAGCTACACTAATGGGAAAAGTTGACAACATGTAAGAACAGATGGGTAATGTAAACAGAAAAATGGAAACTAAGACAGAGCCAAAAGGGAAAGGCTACAAATTAAAAAATAATAATAAAAGTAGCAAAAATGAAGGATGCCTTTGATGGGTTCATCAGTAGACTAGACATCGCCAAGAAAAGAACCAGTAAGCCTGAAGTTACGTCAATAAAAACTTCCAGCTTGAACTCCAAACAGAACAAAGAAGCAGGTGGGTGGGGGTCAAGGGGAGGAGTAGAATATCCAAGAAATGTAGAAGAATTACAAACAGTGTAATGTGCATATTGAGAATATAAAAAGGAACAGAAAATGCAGTAGAATAAATATTTATTTGAAGTTATAAGGGCTGAGAATTTTCTTAAATTAATGGCAGACATGAAACCAAAGATCCAAAAATATTAGACCACATAAAGGAGGATAAATGCCAAAAATTCTGCACCTAGGTATATCATATTCAAACTGCAAAAAAAAAAAGACAAAACAAATATCTTGTAAGAAGTCAGATGAGCAAGGTCAACTTCCAGCATGACAATGAACTGGTGAAAATTATTTAAAAAACAATTATTCAGAGCCTCTGGAAATGGTCCCAAGACCAAAGAGCACATGAAGAAACATCTATTTAAAAAAATCTCCAAAAACTCAGTAAGAAGGGTCTGTGACATTTGGACCAAGACTGCTCCCTCCATTCACACTCAGAGCTCAGAGAGGACACTCCACTGTGCTGCAGCCAAGAACACAGGCTTCATCCCCACCAGCTCCCAGCTAGAGAGCTTTCTTCTTGGAAAAGCAGGACTTCCACTTCTCATTCCACCCCAGCTGACTGTTGCTGAGTTTAAGTCTGTGGCAAGTAGTGCCAAGGGGTGAGGGCTGCCTTCTTGCATCCAGCTCTGACTAGTGAAACTGAAGCTCTCCCTTGGGTGTGGCATGCTGATTGTACTGAGTGGGGCCCTGACCACCCTCACCTTACCACTTCTATTCAAGGTGATATTGGAGGTTCTTGGCACAGCAATTAGGCAAGAAAAATAAATACAGGTCACCTAGATGGGAAAGGAAGAAGTCATACTATCTCAGTTTGCAAATAACATGATCATATGTATATAGAAAATACTAAGGAACCCTCTAAAAAAAACTATTAGAACTAATAAACTAGTTCAGCAAGGTTGCAAGATACAAGATCAACATATAAAAATCAATTGTATTTCCATACACTAGCAATGAGCAATCTGAAAATTAAGAAAACAATTCTATTTACAAGAGCACCAAAAAGAATAAAATACTTCAGAATATATTTAACAGAGGAAATGTAAAATGTATACTCTGAAAACTATAAATCATTCTTGAAAGAAACTTAAAAGATCTCAATAAATGGAAAAGCATCCGTGTTCACAACTTAGAAGTTTTAACATTGTTAAGATCGAAATACTTGCAGAGTGATCTACAGATTGAAAGCAATTGCTTTCAAAACCTCAGCTGACTTCCTTGTAAAAATTGACAAGCTGACCTTAAAATTCATATAACGTAAAAGGGACCTAGAATGATCAAAACAAACTTGAAAAAGAAAAACAAATTTGGCCGGGCGTGGTGGCTCATGCCTGTAATCCCAGCACCTTGGGAGGCCGAGGTGGGCAGGAGTTTGAGACCAGCCCGGCCAACATGGTGAAACCCCATCTCTACTAAAACCACAAAAAATTAGCCGGGCATGATAGTGCAAGCCTGTAGTCCCAGCTACTCAGGTGGCTGAGGCAGATGAATCACTTGAACCTGGGAGGTGGAGGTTGCAGTGAGCCTAGATCATACCACTGTACTCCAGCCTGGGTGACAGAGTGAGATTCCATCTCAAAAAAAAAGAAAAAGAAAAAGAAAAACAAACTTGGAAGACTTGTACTTCCTGATTTCAAAACTTACTATAAATTATTATAGTAATTAAGACCGTGTGGTATTGGCATAAGCAGATATATAGATCAGTGGAATAGAATTTAATATCAGAAACAAACGCATCTATGGCCAATTGAGTTCGGGTGCCAAGACTGTTTACCAGCAAAAGAATAGTTTTTTCAACCAATGGTACTGCAACAAATGAAGAGCTGCATGCAAAAAAAAAAAAATGAAGTTCAATCCTTACCTCACACCATATACAAAAATATGCTCAAAATGTATCAAAGAACAAACTGTATGTGCTAAAACTACAAAACTCTTAGAAGAAAATATATCAATAAATCTTCATGACTTTGGATTTGGCAATGGATTCTCAGATATGAGAACAAAAGCACAACAACAAAAAAATAGATTAATTGGACTTTATCAAAATTAAAAACTTTTCTACTTCAAATGACACCATCAAGAAAGTAAAAAGACAACCCACAGAATAGGAGACAGTATTTTGAAATCATATATCAGGTAATGGGCTTGTATCTAGAATGTACTATATATGAAACTTTTAAACTCAATACTTTTTTAAAAAAGCAAAAAATACAAATAAAAACGGGCAAAGGACCTGAATAGTCATTTTTCCAAGGAAGATATACAAGGATCAACAAGTTCATGAAAAGATGCTCAACATCACTAATTACTAGAGAAATGAAAATCAAAAAATAAGATACCAGTTCACACCCACCCGCATGGCTAGAATCAAGTTAAGTCAGATAATAACAAGTTCTAGTGAGGATGTGAAGAAATGGAGACCCTCATATCCTGCTGGTGGGAAGGTAAAACGGGGAAGCTGCTTTGGAAAACAGTCTGACAGTTCTTCAAACAGTTAAACACAGAGTTACCATATGACCCAGCAATTACACTCCTAAAACAATAAAAGCATATGTCCACATAAAAACTCATATAAAAATGTTTATGGCACAATTATTTGTAGTAGCCAAAAAGTAGAAACAACGCAAATGACCATCACCTGATGAATGGATAGAGAGAGTACCTATGTGGAATATCTATATGATGAAGTATCATTCAGCCTCAGAAAAGGAGTGAGGTGCTAACACATGCCACAGCACAGATGACCCCTGAATGCACTCTGCTAAATGAAAGAGGCCAGTCTTGTTGTAGAGCTCCATTTATATGAAGCTAATCTACAGAAACAAGAAAGTGGATTAGTAGTTGCTAAGGACATGCTGGGAAGCAGGATGGGAAGACAGGGATGATGTATAAACGTAATGGGATTTATTTTGGGGGTGATGAAAATGTCCCAAAATTAGTGATGCGCACATATCTGTGAATACGGTAAAATCCACTGAACTGCACATTTTAAATGGGTGAACTGTATTATATGTATTTTATCTCAATAAAGGTCAGAAAAGAAAAAATAAAGAAGCCAGGAGAAAAACACCTTGCCCAGAGAGGGGTCAGAACAAGAGTTCCATTGGATTTTGCATCAGAAATCACACACGCAAGAAGGGAGTTGGAATTTAAAATGTCAAAAGGAAAAAAAACCTGCCAACTTAGGATTCTGTGTCCAGTGGAATTATCCCTCAAAAGTGAGGGAGAAATAAAGGCTGTGTGACAAACAGAAACTGTCTCCAGCTCATGAACGGCCGCAGGACAGCTCGGAGGTGCTTCCCCTAAATAGCTTCTTTCTCACCAGGAGCTGCTCCCAGCTGCGTCCTCCCTGTGGCCAGAATTCTGTCCTCTGCCCTCATGCAGAGCAACAGTGTGGGCACTGGGGGTCTCTGAGGAGGAGACATTAGGAGGACGCCTGCCTGGGTCATGGGAGCACGTGTGTGGGCTGAGGAAGGACTGGGAGCCAAGGGTTCAAGAGAGTACCTGGCAGGTGCTGGGCATACTCAGGTTGGGAGAGAGGTCCCTTCCACCCAGCAGGAGAAGGGTCACCAATGCTTGTCCCCCACCCCCAGGGAAGTGCTGACCAAGGGGAGGAGAGTCTGGCCCATTTGCAGGGAGCTCTGGGTTGCTGGTGCAGGCTATGCTGCCTCCAGGAGACAGGCTCCCTGCTTCCTGCTTTCCAGCAAGCATAGCAGAAGGAGCTCCCAGTGATGGACAGCAGGGCGAGGGACGGAGAGAATGCACATCCCCTGGCTGTAGGTGGAGCATAGAAGGGGGGCCAGCCCACCTGGGAAAGGTCCGGCTCCGCAGCTCCTTGATGAAGAGCTGGCTGCCGTTCTGCACGGGCTTGACGTCGGGCGCTTGGCCCGGTCCGTGTTTGTGCCAGGTCCGCTTCTTCTTTACTGTGGAGGAGACCGGAAGAAAGGTCCATCACACAGCGCAGGCCCAGCCGGGCTCCACAACCTCCCCTAAGAACCTTGGCCCACCCAGCCTACTAACAACTCCCAGCATTGCTGGGCTCATGCTCACCTCCCAAGGCTGATGACACCCCCACCCTGCCACACACAGAGAGAGGAGTCAACTCCTCTCCCACCCCACACCTCACCATGGATGGCACCACTGGCCTCCATTCCCTGACCCAGAAGCTGGGGTCTCCCGGGACCCCTCCTCATTCAGGCTCTGAGTCTGCAGAGACCACCAGAGAGGCAACTCCCGAAAAGGTCCTCAGCCACGCTTCAGCCTCACCATCCCAAGGCCTCCACAGCTGGACTCTGTCACCTCCCTACTTGGACCTCCACCACCCCAATAGCCACAGCCACCGACAGGGGCAGGTCAGGTCCCACCATCTCGTTCCCTCTCCTCCCCACCTCTCCAGGTGGTGCACATCCCCGCTCCCCTGTGCTGGCCACACTCCAGCCCTCCCCTGCCCACTGCCAACCATGGACCTGTCCACCCCACCTACTTCCTCACACTGCCCAGGTCACAGCTTCTCCCGGGGCACGAGGTATACACACCCTGGACTTCTTATATGTGCATGTGAGCACATGTACACACATCCCTAGTGGACGACACGCCCATGGAACAATGCATGCACACACACGCATGCACACACACATGTACATACACATGCACACACCCCTACCGAACCCAAGCCCTATGCACGCACACACACCCCTACTGGACTTCAAGTCCCTGAAGGGAGGGAAGCAACTTCTTCTCCACCCTGCTGTGTCCCTAGCTCCCAGCCTTGTACTCAACCAGGTAGAGAAGAGCAGCTGGGGTAAGGGAGGCCCATCGGGGCATGGAGATGCCCTCCGTGGGGGCTGCTTCGCTGAGTCTGACACAGGCTGACCCTTGAGCAGGAAAGGGACTGAATTCAAGAGCAGAGCCAGGCAGGGCCCGTACGGTGCTCTTCCTTCACAGACGAAGGTGAGGTGGGGGCGCAGGGATGGGGGCCTTAGAAGGCCATGTGTCATTCTCCTGAGTCTCGGGTGGCTGTGGGGACAAATGGAACTAACGACCACCTAGTGACAATGCCTGTCTCTGAGCAGGATCTGCTGCCAACTCAAAGGAGCAGGGCTGGGTGGGGCTGGGACCTCTTATTTGCAAAGAACCTTCGCATTGTGTTCAATCTCTCTGCCCACAATTCAAGTGGACATTCTGGAAACTTGGCAAAATCTGACAGAGTCAAGGCCAGAAGCCAGGACTTCTGAAGGAAGCACTGGGCACAGATGAGCAACAAAAAGGGTTCAAATCTGTTTTGGCCAATCCTCTTCTAGCTGTGTAACCTTGGGCAAATTACTTGACATCTCTGTGCCTCATCTTTACCAGAGAAAGGCTCACACAGGCCTTGTGGGGTGGCCGTGGGATATAGGTTGGCACATGCACAGTGTCTGCTCCAGACTCCGCTGAGCCTTTTCTCAGGGCAAAGCCACCTGGTGTGGTAGCTGCTTGTTTACGGGCAGAACACACTCGCAGGCTGACTTGGTGCTCGTAACAGACCCTGGGCTCATCCCTGGGTGCCCCCTGTGACCAGTACTGGGCCCAGCACACAGTGGGTATAGGGGGAGTGTCTGCAAGCAGATGTCTCCCATCCTTGTCACACTGGCTGCTCAGCTTCAGAGCAACTTGGAAGGAGAGGTAGATGCATCTGCCTTCATAACTATCAACAGAGAAGGCTCAGTTTAGCCCATACTCCTGCCCTCTTGGTGCCAGCCTGAGCCAGGCAATGCCAGGGCCACAGATAACTCCAACCTGCCCTCCTGTTGCAGTTTGCAAGCACTCACTGAGTAGCTTGGCTCCCTGCAAGGCTGGGGGTGCTGGAGCAGGTGTCACTCAAGTGTCAGATGCTTGGGAGCCCCTGCTTCTTAAGAACTGAGATGGGAAGGGGCCAAGGCTGGCCCTAGAAGTGTGTGTGCTGAGATGTTCAGCCCAGAGCGTAAAGGAGTTGGAAAAAAGACACCCCCAATGACAGCCCAGACCCTCCTGACCCCCCAACAGTCCTAAGCCTCGGTGACTGTTGATGAATACCATCAGTTTCCTGCTGGGCCTGCTGCTACCTGGGGAGGTGTGGATATCAAGGGAGCAAAGGGCTTCAGAGTTCACAAAGTGCCTTCCCTGCCTTGGAAGACCTCGTGGAAATGGAGGCAGTTATATCTACTCCATGGGACAGCCAAGCGGGACCTAGGGAGGAAACTTCCAGAGCTGAGCTTTCTGCACCAAGCAGAGCTCCCTGCCTGCCCTTAGGTCACCACCTGTGAGGAGTACCGAGTGTGGACAGGGCTCCAAGGAGGGGCTGCAATGAAGGTCCAGGACAGCAGCGGCTCAGGCAGGAGTGCGAGGCAGCCCTGTGGTTACGCGGCAGCAGTGACATTGCAGCTGGGAGAGGCCTCAGGGCTGGCTGAGGAGATCAAGGAAGAGGAGGCAGCCCACAGAGACAGGGTGCCACGGAGGGGAGCCCACAGGGGCCCAGCATGGCCGGCAGGGGGAGGGCACCCTCCCCATCACCTGTCTGCATGGTCATTATTTCATCGATCACACGCCTGTCCGAGGACGCTCACTGAGGCCACGGGCCCCCGGCTATACTTGTGTACCTCCTCTCTTGTGGGGCGGGGTCCACACTTCATGGGTGAAGCAACTGAGGCCAGAGACGTGGGGCCGTGCCAAGGTCACCAGCAAAGGTACACAGAGGGGCAAGGAGGCCGACTGTCCCTCCTGCTGCTGGCATGGGGCACCCTGTCCCAGAGCCACAGGCAGAGCATGATGACAGCGCCCCTGTGACAACACACCGAGACAGCCGCTGAGCAGAGTCACCCCAACCCCACAGGGCAGGACGGGATGAGGAAAGTCAGTTCAATAAGAAAAGTGACTGTGTGTAAGTCAGGAGCTGCAATTCAGGGCCGCTTCTAACCACTCCTCATCAGATAGGGATGCCTTCCCGAGTTCCTGGTCAGGTACCCTGGGACACCCTGTACCAAATCTGTCAGTCACGTAAACCTGTGGGCCTATGGTCCCTGTCCACAGGCCATGGCCAAAATCAGCTCAAGGGACATACTGGAACAGGCAGGCATCCTGCAATCCCCACCACTGTGGCTTTCAAAAAGAGGGGGCAAACTGTGAGGACCAGGCCTCAGGCACAGCTGGCTCTGGAACCCTGAGCAGCCCCCATCCCCACCCGCAAGCCAGGGTGGCAGGAGCAGGACAGGTGGAGGCAGGCTCAAGGCCTCCAGAGGTTCCCAGCGCTGGCTTAGAGCTTCTCCAGGGACACAGAGGGGCCCTCTTGTCCCTAAAGTGCCTTGGTGTGCAAGGCGTGCCTGGAGTCAATGCAAAGACCAACTGAGGCATCACAGACAGGCTCTGGGCACAGTGCACACTCACTTCAAATCTGAGCATACATACTGGTGGAAGGCACTAGAACCGTGTACCTTTGTCCTGATGGAGCACATGTCCCTCAATAATGACTGAAAACCTGCTTCACAGAATTTATACAGCACATTCAGCACACAGACACGTGCATGCAGACACACGTGCATGCACACACACACACATATACACACGCACACAGCTGTGGACTGAATATCCGTCCCACCAAAATTTATGTGTTGAAATCCTGACCCCTAAGGTGACGATTTTAGGAGGTGGGGCCTTTGGGAGGTGATGAGGTCATGAGGATGAAGTCCTCCTGAATGGGATGAGTGTCCTTATAAAAGAGACCCCAGAGAGCTGCCTCCTTCCTTCCACCACGTGAGGACAAGGCAAGAGGTCACTGTCTATGAACCAGAAGCAGGCCCTCACCACACACGGAATCAGCCAGCACCTTGATCTTGGACTTCCAGCCTCCAGAACTGTAAGAAACCAATTTTCTATTACTTAAGCCCAGTTAAGTAACTGGGGCCCAGTTGCGAGCTGAAGCACCAGACCCCCAGAGCCCTGTAGGATGAGTCCTGTGGAATCAGTAGGGGCAGAGGGAGGATGCAGGCAATAGGTGGAAGGGGCTCCAGCACCCCTGTTCTGTGAGCTGAGGCCGGGTCGAGGGAGCCTTGGAGGCCTGGCCTGGCAGCTGGTGATGCTGGGGCTGGGGCAGGTGGGGCTCTCACTACTCTGAGGACCTGGCTGCTCTTTGTTGGCCTCTCCCAAGGCCTGAACACTTTGTGCCTGTCCATTGCTGGACAACGGTGGGGGCTGCATGTGTTTCAGTTCTCGACCCGATCCCCAGCACAGCCTCAACAAATATGCAAGACGGTGATGAGGAGAAGCTAGCAGCTCTTCTGAACTTACAGGCTGATGGTTTGCCTGTGCGGAGGTTCCGGGATTCCTAAATTGCCTTCTTACTCCTGGTCCCCAAGAGTTGGCTGCATTTATGCTCAGAATGCATCTGCCTATGGCAAGCTCATTAACCTATCATCTTGTTATTGCTCAAAAACAGTAGGAAGGATCAGCCCGGCGGGGTATCTTCGTGCTTCTGGCACCTCAATGAGCCCACCCGGAAAGCTCAGGGTCAAGCTGTCTTTACAACAGGAATGACACAAACAGGGCTGAGCTTCCAGTGGGAATCTGGGGCTGCCCCATGGGGCCTAGGTGGCAGGTGTCAGGGCAGAGCAGGGTTGGAGCCAGGACACCCCAGGACATGCTTTCCTGGGAGGCAGGACCCTCTCAGGTCCCCTGAGTGGGGGGCTCAGGAGGCTGCTGGGGTGGCGTTGCTCTTGTGTGGTTTGTACATGTGTGCATCACTTGAGAAGAGGCTTTCAGACTGGTAGAAAAGAAAGTGTCGGAAACCCCTGGGCCAGGAGCCCCTTCTCCTGACAGTCAGCATATGTTTCAAGGGGTCCTTGCTTGGGGGCTCTTGCATGAGCTGGGGTTGGGGTAGAGCAATGATGTGGTGCTGGGGTTGGGCATGTTTTACACATTGGTGAGCACACAGTTTCGATTTCTCTAATGTCCCCAGGCATCCCGAGAAACAGCCCACCTGCCATGGGAGTCCTGTGTGCCTGCCTCACCCAGACCCTGCCCCTGTGCCTGCAGGGAGTTTGGACAGAGGCCTGGAGTCCCAACCTGCCCTCTATTGCACTAAAACATCAGTGCAGGCTCCCCTTCCTGTCTCCTATGGCCAACCGCCCAGGGAGAGACATTCTAGACTAGCAGACAGTGCTGAGGTTGCAGGCGGTGGGACCCCCAGCCCCTGCCTGGCTGTACACATGTGCATGTGCATGTATGTGTATGCTTACATATCTGTGCATGTGTATGTGTGTGTGCACGTGCCTGTGCGTACATCATACTCTGTTCAGGCTGCCATAACAAAATACCATAGACTTGTCCAGGGCCCAGGTCAGCAGGGATGTGATCAGGTGACCCAGCCAGGGCCCATGTCCAGCCTGCAGATTCTGTGAGCACCCAAGACCCTCCAATGACGTGGAAACAAGACGCCACATTAAACAAACACACCCACATCCATACCATCTGTCCTGTCTACAGGCCACACCCCTCCCGAGTCCTTGCAGACCACCATACAGCTCCCCGTCTGCAACCAGGGCTGAGGCTTGGAGCTCAAGGCTCATGTAACCTCCAGCTCACCTGGATGAACCTGAACAGTGTGAGCCAAGCCTGCATCCCAGGACCCAGCACACCTGAAAGGGCCAAGAAGAAAACGGAGCCTCAGCCCTTATGACACACAAACAGCAGGCTGTGTGGGAAAAGCAAAGGCCCTCCAAGATTCTCTGCAGAGGAGGAGGTGGGTGGCATGAGGCAGGGCTGAAAAAGGAGGGGAGGACAGAGCCCACCAACAATGCACGTGCCCAGAAAACACAGACAGGCTGTGCCCCCCGTGTGGCAGTGGCTGGCTGGGTAGAGCTAGGCTGGGGACCCTGGAAAACCCCCACATCACCATTTATCCAGGTCCCCAAGTTCATGTCCCCCTAACTCAGGCTGGTCTGGCCTCTCCCTAGGCCTCAGAAGGCCCTTTGGGTCTGTGCACAGCTGCCTCTGCCAGTGGGAGCTGATCAGGAGGGGCTACGGCGGGCCTAGTGAGGCTACAGGGAACAGTAAGCTAGGCTGGCAGAGTCCCCAGCCCTAGACACTACTCAGGGCGTTTTGCCCCCAGCAACCCAGGGCCCAGGGCCAGCAGAGACCTCGCCCTCCACACAGCCCAGGCAGGGTGGACGCTGCTCTCGCCAGCAAGAGGTGGCCGCTCGGGCTGTGGTACTTACAGGTGGACTTCCCGTGGGTTTTCTCACAGTTTGGGCAGTGGTATATGTCGATGTCGGGCGCCTCCTCCTCTTCCACCCCAACACAGCTGCAATGAGATGAAACAGACCATTACCTAGGCCCTCAGCACCCCCTCAAGCACTTTCCATCTGCCAAGCTCTAGGGAGAATCCCTGCTCATCGTCTGGGAACCTGGACCAGATGGAGCACAGCTGTGCAGGGACAGTGTTCTATGGAGAAAGCAGGGTGGAGGGAAACAGCTGCAGAGATGTCCTCCTGGAAAGGCCTCTGCAGCCTGGACCTAGATACAGCGTCTAGATATGCCCCACCATGAGGACCCAATGAATGGGCCATCCAGCAAGCCTGCCTGGGTGAGGGCCACCAATGCCCAGTCACCCGGGGGGCAGGGAAGGAAGAGGGGTTCTCAGAGCCAGGCTGTCCCCATCACTTCACCAGGGGTAACCCGAGGGGGCAGAAAACACCAAAGGCAGCTCAGAGCCCCTCCTGCAGGCCACGCCATAGCCACCCATCCAGCTCATCCTCATGGGGGCCAAGAAGAGACCCAGACACAGGCCTAGCAGCCTGGCCTTGGGACATGCCCAGGACTCCAGACACAGGACTATTCTTTCCTCGTTCCCTCCCTGGAGCTCCTCCAGACCCCTTGCAAACCTGCTTGGAGACTTAGAACAAGAGAGGGCTCCTCCCACGCAGATGGCAGGGCTACAGGCTTTAAGCCATTTGAGGAATGAAGACAGAGTATCAAAGGACACAACCTAAGACGTCAATAAACTTCTGCAGAAGCAAACCCAGCAAAATAGAAATGCTTTGTTTTATTCTGATACTTTTTTTAGTTACAAGGGACATGAGGCCAGGTGTGGTGGCTCATGTCTGTAATCCCAGCACTTTAAGAGGCCAAGCTGGGTGGATCACTTGAGGTCAGGAGTTCAAGATCAGCCTGGCCAACATGGTGAAACTCTGTCTCTCATAAAAATACAAAAAAAATAAGCTGGGGCACAGTGACACACACCTGTAATCCCAGCTACTCGGGAGGCTGAGGTGGCGGAATTGTTTGAGCCCGGAAGGCGGAGGTTGCAGTGAGCTGAGATTGCACCACTGCACTCCAGCCCGGGCAACAGAGTGAGACTCTGTCTCCAAAAAAAAAAAAAAAAAGTGACATGAGAATGGCCATCTGTAGCATGTAAAGAGGCCCCAAGACTAAATAAGAACACAGTGGATAATGGGCAGGGCACAGATCCAGACAACTCCCAGAAGAAGAATGCAGCAAACAAACTGGAAAATACTTCAACATCTTCCTCTAGTGAGCAAATGCATGTAGATAAAACTGACCAGTAATTTTAAAAATGGACATTCGCCTCAGGCAGCCCTAGAGTGTCACTACAGAAGGGGGTCTGGGCAGCAAGCTACCTGGAATGGAAGCTACAGATGTGAATGAAGCAAACTGTTTTTAATCAGCGCAAACAAAAAAAAAACAAACATAAAGACACTGCTGACCTTAAGGAAATAAAAAAGGATTATAACAGAATACTATGAAAAATTATAGGTCAATGAATTACATAACCTGGATGAAATGGAGAAATGCTCAGAAGCACACAAACTGCCAAAACTGACTCAAAAAGAAACAGAACATTTGAACAGACCTATAACAAGTAAAGAGATTACATCAATAATAAAAAAAACCTCCCCCAAAAAGAAAATCCCAGAACCACCAATAGTGAATTCTATCAAATATTTAAAGAAGAATAACACCAATCCTTCTCAAACTTTTTCAGAAAATAGAAGAGCGGGGAACATTTCCTAACTCATTCTATGAAGTCGGCATTACCCTGAGTCCAAAACCAGACAGAGACACTATAAGAAAAGAAAACTACAGACCAGTATCTCTACAGAATCCTCAACAGATTCTTGATGTAAAAATCCTCAACAGAATACCAGCAAATAAAGTCTAGGAGCACATTAAGGGGACAATGCACCATGACCAAGTGGGATTTATCACAGGAATGCAAGGATGGTTCAGCACATGAAAATAAACCAGTGCTTCAACCCCTGAAGCATCACGTCTGACTGCAAGAAGAAAAAGATGCAACCCTGGGGCTCTGTCCTGGAGGCTGGGACAGCAGAAGTTGTGCTTCTCTTTCCTTCACCTAGGAGGAAAGATCTCATTAAGTGGGTAAAATACAAGAAGAAGCAGGGCTCACTGGGCTCCTTCTCCTGAGCCGGCACAGCCCTCTGTCTCATTCCTATATTCCCATCTCTCCCAATCCTTCCCCAATTCCTCATCCTCCCCAAGACACATTATACCATATTAACACAATGATGAAAAATCCTATGTGACCATCTCAATTGATACAGAAAAAGCACTTAACAAAATCTTTTCATGATAAAAAAAAACTCCACAAACTAGGAATAGACGGGAACTTCTTTAACATGATGAAAGCCACGGATGAAAAATCCACAGCAAACATTGTATACAATGGTGAAAGGCTGTAAGCTTTTCCCACAAGATGAGGAACAAAATAGGATGCCTATTGTTGCCACTTCTGTTTAACACAGTACTGGAAGCTCTAGCCAGAGCAATTAGGAAACAAAAATTCCTGAAATAAAAGGAGTCTGAATTGGAAAGGAAGATATAAAATTATCTTTATTTGCATATGACATAATCCTGTATATAGAAAACTCTAAGGAATTCATACACAGAAAAACTTTCTATAGCTAATAAATAAATTCAGAAGTTGTAGGTGCAAAAACAACACACAAAAACCAGTTGGATTTCTATACACTAACAATGAATAATCTGAAAATAAAATCAAGAAAGCAATTACCATTATAATAGCATCAAAATAACAAAATATTAATATATAGGAATAAATTTAACCTAGGAAATGTAAGGCTTGTACACAGCTGAAAGAGGTCTTAAAGGATACAGTAAATGGAAATATATCCCACGTTGATGAACTGGAAGACTTAATAGTGTTAAGACAGCAATACTACCTAAAGGAATCTACAGATTCAATGCAATCCCTATCAAAATCCCAACAACTTTGTTTACAGAAATGGAAAAGCTAAGGAAACTTACACTTCCTGATTTAAAACTTGCTACAAGGCTATGATAAAACACTGTGGCACTGGCATAAGGATAGACATACAGATCAATGCAATAGAACTAAGACCTCAGAAATAAACCCATACATCAACAGCCAACTGATTTTTAACAAGGGTTCCTAGACCACGCAATGGAGAAAGAATAATCTCTTCAACAAATGGTGCTAAGGCAAGTGGACATCCACATGCAAAGGAATGAAGTTGGATGCCTACCTCACACCACATACAAAAATTAACTAGAAATGGATTGACAGCCTAAATATGAGCTAAAATTATAAAACTCTTAGAACATAGGAGTAAATCTTCATGACCCTGAATTTAACAATAGATTCTTAGATATGACACCAAAAGCATGAACAACAAAAGAAAAAATTGCTAATTTGGATTCCATCAAAATTAAAAACTTTTTTGCATTAAAGGACACTATTAACAGAGTAAGAAGGCAAGTGACAGAACAGGAGAAAATATTTGCAAACCATAAATAAGACAAGGGTACGGTATCCACAAGATATAAAGAACTATTACAGTTCAACAATAAAAAGACAATCTGATTAATAAACAGGTAAAGGACTTGAACAGACATTTCTTCAAAGAAATACGCAAATGGACAACAAGCACATGAAAAGAAGCTCAACATTCTCAGTCATTAAGGAAATTAAAATCAAAACGACAGTAAGATAACACTTCACACCCACTAGGATGGCTACATTTTATTATTATTATTGTTGTTATTATTATTATTATTTGAGACAGAGTCTTGCTCCGTCGCCCAGGTTGGGATGCAGTGGCGAAATCTCAGCTCACTGCAACCTCTGCCTCCCAGGTTCAAGCAGTTCTCCTGTCTCAGCCTCCTGAGTAGCTGGGACTACAGGTGCCTGCCACCACGCCCAGCTAATTTTTGTATTTTGAGTAGAGATGGGGTTTCACCTTGTTGGTCAGGCTGGTCTCAAACTCCTTACCTCAGGTGATCCACCCACCTCAGCCTACCAAAGTACTGGGATTACAGGTGTGAGTCATTGTGCCTGGCCAATTTTTTTTTTTTAAGTAAGTGTTGGAGAGGATGTGGAGAAATCATAACCCTCTTACATCAATGGTGAAAATGTAAAATGGTGCAAGCACTATGGAGAAAAATTTTATGTTTCCTCAGAAAATTAAACATAGAATTACAATGTGACACAGCAATTCCACTGACAGATAAATACCCAAAAGAATTAAGAATAGGTACTCAGGCCGGGTATTGTGGCTTATGCCTGTAATCCCAGCACTTTGGGAGGCCAAGGTGGGCAGATCACTTGAAGTTAGGAGTTTGAGACCAGCCTGACCAACATGGCGAAACCCTGTCTCTATCAAAAATACAAAAATTAGCTGGGCACGGTGGCACACACCTGTGGTCCTAGCTACTCAGGAGGCTGAGGCACGAGAATCACTTGAACCCAGGAAGCAGAGGTGGCAGTGAGCCGAGATTGTGCCACTGCACTCAAGCCTGGCCAATAAAGCGTGACTCTGTCTCCAAAAAAAAAAAAAAAAAAAAAAAAAAAGAAATGAATAGGTACTCAAACAAATCCTTGTACACAAATATTCCTAACAGTATTATTCACAATAACCAAAAAGTGGAAATTGCCCAAATGTCCACTGACAGATGAATGGATAAACAAAATTTAGTCTGTATGTACAATGGAATATTATTCAGCCTTAAAAAGGAATGAGGTCCTGATACACCCTACAATGTGGATGAATCTTGAAGTCATTACGCTAAATGAAAGAAGCATGACACATAAGGACTAATGCTGTATGATTCCACTTACGTGAAATGATAATATGTTTATAATAGGTATATCCACGGAGACAGAAAGCTGACTGGTAGTGCTTTCAGAGGGTGGGGGGAGAGAGGAATGAGGAGTTACTGTTTAGTGGGTACGGAGTTTCCTTTGGCAATTAAAATATTTTGAAGCTAGATAGAGGCAATGGTTGCAAAGCAGTGTGAATTTACTAAGTACCACTGAATTGTTCACTTTAAAATGATTAATATTATGCTATGTGAATTTTAACTCAATAAAAGAGGAAAAAAGAACCTGGCCCTGTAACAGTAACAACATCACCATCTCCATCATCACCATCACCATCACCAACATTGCCACACCATCATTATCATCATTACCTCAAC